>NC_071100.1:17015000-17177500 GCF_024256425.1 Clarias gariepinus | reverse complement strand
ACACCATGTGATCAGCATCACAATACAGTAACATTTACACAGTTAGACACAGAGAAGTGTTTCCTGTAGATGATTGTATTAAAGTTAAAGAGAGACAGTGTGAGCACGGCTGAGCAGGGCCGGTGTGAGCTGAGCTGGAGATCAAGTGGAACAACACTAGTTTAGATTTAGTGGAAAATGTCACAAAAACCTGTAAAACTCTTTTAATAAGCTGCTGAGAGGCTGTTTAATGGTCTTCATAAAGTTACTGCTTCAGAAACATCACCATGCTCGAGTGGAGAGTCTGAGTGTGAATGAGTGAAGAGGACCAGGGGCGAGATTTTATACTGAAACACTGAGTGTAAGAGACTGTAGAGATTAGAGAGGGAGTGTGTAGGAGGAGTTATCAGCTGATTACAGGTGTGTGTGTGTGTGTGTGTGTACAAACACATGCAGTGATCAGTAAAGATGTACAGAGCAGAATGATTGTTTTCTAGCACAATATCTTTCTTTAACTCATTAAATAAAACTGTTAAAAGTGACATCAAATCACACAGTCAGTTATTTTTATCATGATTGTGTCTCTTCTAGCTTTAGTTTCTGTTCCCTCCTGACACTCAGTGTTTATAAAGATGAACAGGACAAACACACTGGAATTCAGTCATGAGTTAATAGTGTAGAAGTGAATTTTACTTCATCAGTAGTGATTGTATGTGACAGAGTTTAATCATTTACACGTCAGCAGATTTACTGTATCTACTGTTACTGTGTTTACAGAAATTCTGTATTGAGTTCTAAAATGTTACTCATTTAAATAATAGTTTTGGAAATTCATTAATATACAGATTTTTTTTTCCCCTCACAGTGAGTCCTAAACCTGTGGTGATTATAAAGCCTGATACACAGGTGTACAGAGGAGAGAGAGTGACATTTAGGTGTAACATAAATGGAGGAGGAACCACAGGGTGGACATATGACTGGTATAGAGACGGTGGCACATTCTTCCCATACAGCACAGCACAGGAGTTTACAGTCAATAATTATTACTACAGGGGTAAATACACCTGCAGAGGGACGAGGAGAAGAGACTCTCAGCTCTCACAGATCAGTGATCCTGTTACACTCTCTGTATCAGGTGAGTGTGTGTGTGTGTGTGTGTGTGTGTGTGTGTGTGTGTGTGTGTGTTATTACTTATACATGTAATATTTATCACTAGTTTCTGATTTTCTTCCAGGTTTTATTGATGAAAAACTGAGTCTTATTATTCTGATTGTACAGCTCCTTATTTCTGTTTATTCACTTTTCTGTCTTAAAGTCACCAAATCATCTGATGTGTAAAGAATCAGCACAATTCATTATCTATTCTGATCTGTGTGACACATTTCTCCTCAGCTTTTATTTACACTGTCAGGAAATAACAGACATTAATGAGAACCAATTCCTCTTCATCTAATAATCAAACTGATCTCACTGTCAGGAGTTTACATGATTCAAAACAAACAAACAAACTAATAAAGTTTCATTGCTGTGTTTTTCAATGTAAAGGGTTAAATTATTGAATTGAATTTGATAATAAAAACACAAATCTAGGCAGTGTGATTTAGAATTTAAGATGTAATTTATCAACCATCAGCAGTCGGTAGAGCAGCAAAAAAACTCAAGTAAGAGTATCTGTACTTCAAAATAATATTACTCAAGTACTGAGTAACTGTCTCATCATAATCTTAGATTTTTTTAATAGAAAATATCTAAGCAGTCAGTCAAAATGATAAAATAATGTACAAATTGCTGCATTTCCAAATAATAAAATAAATGAAATAAATTTAATAAAATAAATGAATAAAACTAAATATCTTTACAAAATAGCAAATTGAGGAATAAGAAACACAAATTTCCTAATCTCACTTTTTTCACAACATGAAGCTTTTAAAATAAATACCTACTGCAGGTAAGATATGTATGTGTGAACAGTATAAACTATTTCCAGGGTAAGATATATACTGTATATTCAGTTCCTTTCCAAATAGTTTAGCAGAAAATACCATTAGAACATACAGTATGAACAAGACGTCTCTCACTTTATCATAAACTGTGTGCAGCAGAACAAATGTAAGAAACGTGTATATATAATTAGCAAATAATTATAGAAAATATATGTTAACATTGCAACATTAAATAAAACAGCTAAACTAACCTCGACATGTTTCCCTCACGGTCTACCACGGCTGCAGAATATACCCCCCCCAAAGTGTGGTCATTTGACTCCATGCGGTTAGTGGTTTTGCGGTTTTGGTCTGATTGGTGAAACAGTCATGTGATAGATCCACTGGCTGCATTTCTCTGGCAAAAACAAAGAAAATCTAAAGTGTCTAATTACTGGTTATAAAAGTAACGAGTCGAGTGAAGCCGAGTATAGAGGAGTAAGAGTAGCGTTTCTTCTTCACAAATCTCCTCGAGTAAAAGTGAAGAGTTTAGTGCAGTAACACTACTCATAGAAAGAAATTGTTTTTAAAAAGTTACTGAAGTAAATGTAACTCGTTACTACCCATCTCTGTTAACTTAATAATTTAAGAGTTGTAAGTTAATTCAAGGCACAATTTACAATTGTATATTTACATTACATGATTTACAATCAACAGTAACTCTAAATGCTTTGTTAGACACAATAATTAAACTACTGCACACACACACACACACACACAGACACATTTTCTTTGCTCTATGTGTGTGTCTCTGTGTCTCTCTCCTTTTTTCTCTCCTGCCAACACAAAAAGACAGTAAATAAAGTTAATGATGAGCCCCAGATGGAGAGAATCACATGTTACCTGCTCTGTGCTCAGGAGATTTACACCTGATGATGTCACAGATACACATGGACAGGGACTTTGGTGTCTGGTGTTGTTTGATACAGTTTTCTATCCCGTCTTCACTGAGACGTAACTGATGTCTATGTTGGGCGTCTCTGAGCTCCTGTAGGTGAAAGAGTTCAGTTAGAGTTTTTCTGAGTGTCTTCACTAACTGGTAAGAGGGAATAAACACTGAGTAAAATATAAAGTAATAATGGGTCACGTCCCACTTCACACAAAAAGAGATTTGATCAATAATTGTTGGTTAATTAGTCATTTCAGTATAAGAAGTCAAGATCTTGTCACCTGAATACAGTTTTATTTTATATGTGAAGACAAATTTAGAGATTTGACACAATGTTTACAAACATCATGTGTAAAGTGAAATGAACAGTAAACACAGAGACCTTTACACTTTAGTTTTAATCAGGAATGTAATTATGATGACAAACTGTTACATACAGATTGTATAGGAGACGTAAGGAGGTCCAGATGGTCAAGGCACCTCTCTCTCTCTCTCTCTCTCGTGTGTGTGTGTGTGTGTGTCATGTCCCTAATTTCTGTTTCTACAGTTCCATTACTGCGTGACCGCTCTCTCGTGTGTGCTCATTATGAAGTACATTTATTTATGTGTTTGTTTAAGTGCTGTAACACTACCTTCCACTTTCACAAAATATTTTTTACTTTATACACCAATTATGATAAATTGATAAAGAGAGAGAGAGATTGGAGACTTGGATGATCACATAGCAGTTCTTTTCTGACTCTCACTTTGATATTATTGGCACTTTACATTTAATATCCCTAAAGATTTTTATTCTCAACATTTGAATAACTGAAAATTGATAAACAATGTGACATTAGTCCTGATGTGTTTAGTGTCGTCACTGAGGGAGTAATAGTGTTTTACTGTAGAGGTGATTTGTGTAGTAAAGACTACTTCACATTCTGATACTGTATTTAATCTCTAACAGAAAAACCTCAACCTGTGATCACATCAGACCCTAAAGGAGACGTCCTGACAGGAAACCCAGTGACTCTGACCTGTACACTGACACCACAGTCTACTGGATGGAGTTTTTACTGGGAGAAAAACAGGCGATATAAGACTGAGACTGATACACACACCTACACCTTCAGCCCAGTTAGTGTCTCTGATGGAGGTCAGTACAGGTGCTATGCTAGAAGAGGAAAACCAGAGTACACCACATACTACAGTAATGCAGTCCAGTTAGACGTTACTGGTGAGTAAGAGACTTTCTCTCATGTGATTCTGTACAACACTCAACATATAAACACCATGTGATCAGCATCACAATACAGTAACATTTACACAGTTAGACACAGAGAAGTGTTTCCTGTGGATGATTGTATTAAAGTTAAAGAGAGACAGTGTGAGCACGGCTGAGCAGGGCCGGTGTGAGCTGAGCTGGAGATCAAGTGGAACAACACTAGTTTAGATTTAGTGGAAAATGTCACAAAAACCTGTAAAACTCTTTTAATAAGCTGCTGAGAGGCTGTTTAATGGTCTTCATAAAGTTACTGCTTCAGAAACATCACCATGCTCGAGTGGAGAGTCTGAGTGTGAATGAGTGAAGAGGACCAGGGGCGAGATTTTATACTGAAACACTGAGTGGAAGAGACTGTAGAGATTAGAGAGGGAGTGTGTAGGAGGGGTTATCAGCTGATAACAGGTGTGTGTGTGTGTGTGTGCGTGTGTGTGTGTGTTCGGGTTGCCAACTCTGTAAAATGGAAATAAGGTACAAAGGGATGGTGGAGTGGCGATGTTTTTTTCCATGACTGTGTGTGTGTGTGTGTGTGTGTGTGCGCGTCCCCCTATTTCCTGGGTTTAGAAAAGCCTAATGTCTTGTGGGAAGAAACTGGTTCTGTGGTCCTGAGTGTTTGATCACTGATTTCCAGATGCAGAATGATAAAGCGTGTATGTAAACACACACACACACACCACAATGCTGGTGGTCTTGCTGATGCAGTGTGTGTTGTAAATGTCTGTGATGGAGGGAAGAGAGACACAGATGAGCCTAGCTGTCCTCACTGTCTGCTGCAGGGTCTTGTGGTCTGAGACAGTGCAGTTCCCAAACCAGGCAGTGATGTGAGGAAGGAGATGAGCTTTTCTGTTGCTTTGTCTTGGGGTTTCAGCAGCACATGGACCTCTGCAGTCATCCACGGCTTCTGGTTACATCGTGTGCTGTTGGTCTTGGAGACAGTAATGTCACTGATGTATTTGCTGTTGTAGATAGTCACTGATGTCATGTTCTCCTCCAAGTTAGTGGAATCACCGTTAATTACAGTCTCCATGAACATGTGTCAGTTAGTGTGATCACAACAGTCCTGATGTACAGAGACGCTCCTGCTGGGACGTTTGGAGAAACTGACTAGAGGTGTGTGTGTGCTGGAATTAACATAACAGAGATGTGGTGTGAGTAGAGGAGATGAGGGCGGACTGTGTAATTCTATAACCCTCATGCTAAACACACACACACACACACACACACACACACACACACACACACACACTTCGTTCAGAAACTGACACAGCGCTATAAACATCCACTACAGCAGCGGCTCAGTAAGTCGTGTCACAGGTGTGTCTCTGACGCTGTAGTCTCTCTACACAGACAGAGACACTACTGAGACGCTATTGTTAAGCTTTTATAGTTAAAGAATGTTCTTTATTTGGTATTTTTCATTGGAAAGAAATGGAGTTCAGTGAACCATAATCAACAACTGCAGGTTCATTTAGCAGAGAATGACTGATTAACTGATTAAAATGTTTTTGATATTTACAGATTGTTCTCTAAAGTTCTTTATATTTCTACTGTATTGTTTACAGAATTATTCTCTTAATCACATCTACAAGGTTTTTATTCCCTGTAAATCCCACAGGATTGTATTTACTTATTTCATCACAGGTCATGATAACTAACACACTGTAATTCAGGCATGGACAGTGTTTATGTGTGAGGTTTTATAATATGATATAAACATTCTCATTCCCTCTCTGAGCATTAAACACCCCTCATTGTGCTTCCTGACTCCTTATGTAGTAACACTTCCTACAGCTCGTATCCAGATGTTTATACAGCAAACAGCTGGTGACTGCTGGAAGCTTTTTGTATAAAACGTAACAATTTAGACTCTCTTTCTCTTAAACCTAACAAGATGTGAATTGTCAGTACAGTGAGATGATTATTTAGTGTTGAGTCTGTATTTAAAATTGTGATCTACATTTACTTCATCAGTAGTGATTGTAGTGTGACAGAGTTTAATTATTTACATGTGAACAGATTTACTGTATCTACACTCTGAATGGAAACATGAATTCTCTGTTAAATGTTAATGCATTTGAATGTTTTAAAAATTTATCCTAAAAATAAAAATAAAATAATTATCTCATAGCTTTAGACATTAAATTCTAAATATAAACAGTAGTGTGTGTGTGTTTTGTTTCCTTACAGAGATTAAACCTGTGGTGATTATAACTCCTGATACACAGGTGTACAGAGGAGAGAGAGTGACTTTCAGGTGTTACATACAGACAGGAGGAGACACTGAGTGGACATACAGCTGGTATAAGAATGATAACACACAGCTACACGACACAACACAGGAGTTGATCATCAGCTCAGTTAGAGACTCTGACGGGGGTAAATACACCTGCAGGGGGAGGAGAAGAGACTCTCAGCTCTCACAGATCAGTCATCCTGTTACACTCTCTGTATCAGGTCAGTGTGTGTGTGTGTGTTGTTATAATGTGTGTGCTGGTACACATGACCTTGTGGTTGGAGATTTACTGATGGTGTAGGACGTGAGGAATTTAAACACTGTGATGTAGATGTTGGAGTTTGTGTCATAAAGTGGTGTGTTATTTGCTCCCATTCACTGGTTCACTGGATGTTTGTCGTGTGTTTAAAAAGTGTTTCTGTACTGATTTGTTCCTAAGACGGGGACAAAGTGAGTCTTACACACCTTTGGCACAAACATACAATATAAATGTTATCAATTTTAATAGAAAATTATTTTTATTTGTACAGTACATTTCTATTTTCAGTTTCAATTTTTAGTTCTATTTTTCCTAGTTAAATTTTATTTTATTTATTTTATTTAAATTTTCTATCGTATTTCTTTTATTCATATTTATTACTATTATAAGCTTTAATTCTCTTTTTAAGGTCACTGGCGGTCGTGTAAACGTTTCACTACATTTCGTACTGTGTATGTAACAAATAAAATTTGAATTTTAAATATAAAGTAAACCACTCCACTTGAGTAAATCTGTCTCCATTTTCCATAGCCAAAACCCGTAACTGCACCTAAAGTAATGAGTCTCAGAGTGAAATAAAGTCTCTGCGCCTTTAAATCTAGACGAGGTGAATCCCGGGCGGTGTTTAGTTTCAGAGCGAATTTCAATTCTCAGTCAGAAATAATGGAAACTCCAGTGATTTGTTCAACAACCCAAAAATATTAACAGAAAAATGACTAACAGAAAAATTAAAGTAACAATAAAACCAATTAACCTGCACTTTACACCTTTAAACCGTGTGTGTAAGAGAGGAGAGGGGGCGGGGTTATTGTGTAGGACGACTGTCACTCACGCACGCGCGCACACGTGCACGTATGTTTCCTTTACTTAGACCGTGTCCTCACGTAGTCGGGTATTTTTTTTAAAACTGCCCAACGCAGCCTCACCTCGGAAAGAATTTCTGAAAACTGGCTGTGACGTCTCTGTAGTGGTTAAAACAGCGGAGGTCTTTTATTTTCTGTATTTCTAACTGATATTATTTGGTATAATACTGTTATAGTATAATATATCACGGCTGTGTGACGCATGCTGTACTCTGTGTTCCAGACTCTTTGGTGGAGGCTGTTGATGTTTTTTTAAAGTTTTTTTTGTGTTTAAACTACACAAAGCAGTGTCTTCCCACCTGGGAGTTTCTCCAGCATATTGTATATCAGATTGATGGACATCTAATAATCATCTTGCTCTTAATGTTTTTTAAAGTAAATAAAATGGTAATAGTTAAAATAGTAAAATAAATAGTTTAATGCTTTAAATAGTGACACTAAATAGTTAAAATATTAAGATGGGGAATGTTTGATGTCATGTGGGCATAATAAGATTTGTATTGAAAACTTCTAAATAAAAAGTGGCAGCTGCACGCCTGAAAATAGATGCACAATTCCAGAAATGGATGATAATGCACAGATCCTTATGTTGTTGGGTCGTGATGCTCTGAGCATCCATAAGGTGAGACGCCAGATAAATGGGCTTCATAATGCACCGCTCAAGACAGATTCAGGCTGGGTTATAGTTGGAGTGGTACACTTGGATAATTCTCACAAACCAAGTGTGTTGAGCTACAAGACACATGTGCTGGACAAATGGTAGAATGTCATATTTTTCTCCCTGTCAAAATCACATCAACTTGAAGGACAGCTTAAGTCTCAGACATGAAGGACAAGGCATCCCTCATCTCTACAAGGGTGTGTGTGCATTTAAAGAAAATTACCTTGGCTGTTCTGTGTTCAAGCGCGTAAGGGATCATAACGAGGCTGCTCTATCTGTTGAGGATCATCTATTTCTGGAGATTATCGACAGCAAGTTTTTCAGAGAAAGTGACAAGAGGTGGGTATGAAACAGCAATGAAATGAAACAGCAGTTAAAATTTCATGCTAAAGCTGTTTGAAACGGATCATGCCCAGTATGCCGCTCCCCTAAGTGATGAGCAGGAACGCTGGTATTCTCCAGTTTTCGGGGTTTATCATCCAAAAAAGCCCAACCAAATTAGAGTAATGTTCTATTCCAGCTCTCAGTATCAGAGTCTCTCCCTGAATAAAGTCCTTTCACATAAGTCCTTTTACATAAGTCACATAAGTGTGTTGTATGTAGGAAGGTGCGTGGGAATACAGAGAGTCAGAAAATGGCTGATCTTCCAGAAAAGTGCCTCAGTCCATCAACACCTTTTGGATGTCGGTTTGGATATGTTTAGCCCTTTCTCAGTTTCGGCTCGTCGGACAAAAGGAAGGTATGCAGGGAGCAAAAAAAAAAGGTTTGACAGGACCAGATTTAAATAACAGCTTGTTAGGAGTGCTGATTTGATTTAGAAAGGAGCCTGTTGCTGTAACTGACTATATATAGCAAATTTTCAAGAAGACAACAGAGATTATTTGAGGTTTCTGTGGTTCCGTGACAATAATCTCAACAAAGATGTAATTGAATCTAGGATAAAATTCCATGTGTTTGTGAAATATAGGGAGTGGGAAGTGTATTTGTGAAATATAGGAAGTGGGAAATGTGGAGAAATTCATTGCAAGACCTAGAAAAGGTTCATGTTTAGAAGACATTTAGCTTAAAGTTGCTCTCAAAAGCCAAACATACAGAGCTATGCATATTTTCAGATACGTCTTTCAAGGCCATTAGAGCAGTAGCATACCTCAAGTCTATTTATGAAGATGGACAAATCAATATTGGTTTTGTCTTGTGTAAAGCTAAATTGACACCTCCAGACGAACCTACCATGTTAGAGCTGTGCTGGCTGTTGAGATATCAGACCTAATTTTGGATGATTAACTTTAAGTTTTCCTGTGACAACAAGGTCGTATTAGGTTACATATACAATGGCAGGAGGAGGTTCTATGTGTATGTACACAATTCCGAATCAGGCAATTTTCGAAGGCTGAACAATGGTACTATGTCCCCACTGAGAATAAACCAGCTGACTGCACTTCGAGGTCTGTTCCGGCCTCCCTTCTTACACGCATCAACATTTTTCCACATTCCACAGTCCCCGTTAAGAGCAGTGACGTGCTTGATACATGTCGCCAGGTCATTTCAGTGTAATTCAAAAGGGCAGACATGCAGATATATGGGCTGTCATAAGTGTCATCAACCTTACTGTCTAAGTGAATTGGCTGAAGTCTGTCTTTCCTGAGGAGTATAGTGCTCTAATGAGAAATGTTGAAATCTCTTAGAACAGTCCCCTACTTAAGTTAAATCCTGTTCTTGGGGAAGACTGACTAATCAGAATTAGTGGTCGTCTAACACATTGTCTTATCTGGAATGCATGCTATCTCTACCTTACTAATTCGTCACTTCCATGAGCAAGTAAAGTCTCTTTACTGAAGGGGCTGTACGCAGTGCAGGGTGACCCTACAGATCTTCCTGGTTGATCTTCCAGAAGAGCAGGATTCTGGCTAATTAATGGAAAGAGATTGATTAGTAGTGTCATACATAAGTGTGTTGTATGTAGGAAGGTGCGTGGGAATACAGAAAGTCAGAAAATGGCTGATCTTCCAGAAAAGCGCCTCAGTCCATAAACACCTTTTGGATGTCGGTTTGGATGTGTTTAGCCCTTTCTCAGTTTCGGCTCGTCAGACAAAAGGAAGTTATGCAGGAGCAAAAAAAAAAAAAAAGTTGGGCCATTCTCTTTGCTTGCGTGTCCACACGAGCTGTTCACATAGAGGTAATTGAATCACTTGACGCCTTCACTTGTATAAATGAACTACAGAGATTTTTTGCCATTAGAGGGCCTGACAGGGGAGGGCAGTGTTTGCTTCCTTGAGGAGTAGGAGCACGGTACACGTCATGAGAATTCCTCCGAGATGGCGAAAGCACTTAAACACAGAGCCGGGTGTGCGTCACTAGCCATGGAGCGAGGAGAGAGAATCAGCGTTGTTTGTCTGGTGAAGTTCGATAGCCAAAGATCCAGCCGCAAGAACAAACAAATCCAAAGGGGCAAGTACAGAGCCAGATTCTTAACACAGGCAGGGTCATACATGAAGATCAGTACAAGGATAGGCAAGGAAATCAGGGGAAAAGATGAAAGAGCCATCCAAAGGGCAGCGGGGACGGCAACAGGTCAAAATTCAGGGAACAATATTAATGGAGGACGTGAGGCACACAAGCGAGACATTGCAGCACAGACTGGTGCACTCAGCATGCTTTTAAGGCCTAGGGATAGTATCCTAATCGGATACAGGTGTGCCGTGATTGAATGGAGGGTGCGCAGTGGGGGTGGGGCTAAGAAACACGCATCTTGGTTTATTAATCTTTGCGATTAATCAGTTTAGGGATTCACAACCTCGTTTTAGTAAACCGCGCGCACGGGAACCGCAAAACATCTACAGTGGAACCTTGGATTACAAGCATACAGTGGTTAATCAATCGGAATGTAGGTCCTACCGTCGCCGCGCTCGGCGGTACCGTTTGGCTTTGTGCGTTTGCTGGCTTTTACCGTTGAGTGGCGCTATATAACTACAGGCTGACGCCTCATGCCTTAGTTCATTCTCTGCTGGATTAATGAGACAGAGTTTTAGAACTGCAGGTAGTAGCGGATAAAATCAAGTAAAACATTGTAGTTAAACAAATTTATAATCACAGAACTAAAATGACGATACAAATGTAGAATTTAAATGAAATGAAATCTTATTAGGATCAAATTTAAACCAAATAAATGTTAACACAGTGAGCCTTTAAATTTTATCACGTGTAATTAGAAAAGACGCGTGTAGGGTTTTGTGTCGTCTTATATCTTGTGTTCTTTAAATTTATAGTAGATTTATTAACTAAAATAAATGACCATAAAAATTATAACATTGTCAGGACGTTCTACTGCGTCAGCTGATGTTGGTCATTCAGCCCCGCTTGTGTTTTTGCGTTATTATAAGAATGAAATGCAGTAGACTGTTATGATCTGTAACAGGTTCGACCCATGTTGCACGGGCGGCACCATAAAGCACGGACACGAGGCGAGGTCTTACGGGAAAAGGGTAATTTATTTAGGTAAAATGGGGAAGGAAAGTGTTGAAGGAGGGAGAATGGAAAGAAAGGGATAAAGGTTGTGCATGTGCAGTTCCGGGGGCTGTGCCACACTGGCATGCGGGCACACAGCTGACGATAAGTGTTGGTGCACGGAGTGGCAGAACTGAGCACGCGGAGGCAGCGCTCTTGCACGCTCCCTCGTGACGGCGCTTCTCCCGCTGTCGATGGCCGGCGCGAGTTCTCGCTGACGCAAAAACCTAACCACACTTTTCCTCTTCGGCAGCGGGGCTGCGAGGGCGGGCACAGTGCGGGAGTGAAGATGCCGCGGGAGCTCGCGCAGCTCTTTCTCGCGCTGTCCTCAGCGCGGAGATCAAAGGGCGGAATTATAGTGTCCTTGTTTAAAGCGCCTGGGCCGCGTCACATCTCCCCACTGACATGCTTTTTTTTTTATATTCTCCATTACATCACGTACTTCCCAGACCGCAGACAAACTTCCGCGCCTTGCTTTTATAATGCGGAGCAAGCCCGAGATCATATTAACGTTAATTATCGCCAGCCGGCACAAATAGGCGGCTGCGTCCATTTGCTGCCTATTCAGGGAGCCTACGGAGTGAGGGAGTAGTTATAGTAGATTTGGGCGTACACCCATCACACGCGCACGCCGTGGCAGATCATAATAATTGTCCTAAACTTGTATTTCATAAGGTTTTCAGAGCGGTGGTACAGCGCAACGGGGGTCATTATTTACTATTAAACATTAAACGAATTTACAAAACTTAATGCGTACGATTAAGCGCTGATTCTACGTAGGAAAGTAAAGAAGAGGATCCTGATGCTCAACATTCCGGAGACCAAACCCCATTTAAATTAAATTAACAAATATTGCATGTAAATAACAATAGCCCACGTTTAAAAAAGCATTTTTATTTAGATTATAAAAAAATAATCCTGCATCTGTTTTAGGTGTTCCAGCTGCCACTGTTCTAAAATTCAAATTAAATCAAATCTTATTAGGATCAAATTTAAGCACAATAAATGTTAACACAGTGAGCCTTTTGATTTTATCACTTGTAATTAGAAAAAAAGCGTGTATGGATTTGTGTCATCTTATTTCTTGTGTTCTTTAAATTTATAGTAGATTTATTAACTGAAATAAATGACCATAAAATTAAAACAGTGTTAGGACGTTCTACTGCATCAGCAGATGTCGGTCTTTCAGCCCCGCTTGTGTTTTTGCGTTATTATAAGAATGAAATGCAGTAGACTGTTATGATTTGTAACGTCTCGGGTTACTTTGCTGTAACCCTGTTCCCTGAAAAGGCGGGAACGAGATGCTGCGTGAAAACGCTATGGGAACATCTTGTCATGTTGCCGGTTGTGAAGCATGTGTGTACCAAACACGCCAAATTTTTGGCTTTTATAACCTCGGTCAGGTGACGTCATCTGATAGGACGCACCTGCAGGTTATAAATAGGAGTGAACCGGAAACATTCCTCAGATTGATTTGTCTGAACGGACGTCCGGTCACATAGGCAGTGCGGCATTGGGACGCAGCATCTCGTTCCCGCCTTTTCAGGGAACAGGGTTACAGCAAAGTAACCCGAGACGTTCCCTTTCAAAGGCTACACTCGATGCTGCGTGAAAACGCTATGGGAACGAGAGTGCCAACGCCGCCGCACTGCAAGTGTCTGGACTCCAAGGTTGTGTAGCGTGTGCGCACAAGGCCGAGAAGGTCTCAGAACTATGTCTGGGTAGCTGACTCAAGGACCCGTGGGCCCGGAGTAGCATGAACATCCAAACTATAAATGTAATAAATGTGTGCGGAGAGGACAACCCTCCGTGTCACACACTTGCTGCAGGAGAATACCTCTTGCTAGTGCAATAGATCGGGCGATCCCCCTGGTTGAATGAGCCCTGATTCCTAGAGGCGAAGTGAGCCCACGCGCCTCATAGGAGAGAGCAATAGCCCAGTGAAGTGGGGGCCACCCCTGTTGCGGCCCCAGACCATGTAAAAGCTGCTTTGACTTACGCCACTAGCTGATGCGGTGGACGTAAATCTGAAGAGCACGTACTGGACAAAGTAGGTGAAGTCTTTCCTGCTCCGAAGCTGTAAAGGCGGAGGACAGAAGGCTTCATAAACAATAGGATGCATATTGGAAAATGTGTGCGGAGAGGACCAACCCTCCGCGTCACAGACTTGCTGCAAGGGAATACCTCTTGCTAGTGCAATTGATGAGGCGATTCCCCTGGTTAAATGAACCCTGATTCCTAGAGGCGAAGTGAGCCCACGCGCCTCATAGGAGAGGGCAATAGCATCTCTCACGCCGCTTGCGGCTTCAAAACATGTAAAAGCTGCTCTGACTTACGCCACTGGCTAACGCGGTGGACGTACGTCTGAAGAGCACGTACTGGACACAGTAAAATAAGTCTCTCCTGCTCCGAAGCTGTAAAGGCGGAGGACAGAAGGCTTCAAAACAATAGGATGCATATTGGCAAATGTGTGCGGAGAGGACCAACCCTCCGCATTACAGACTTGCTGCAAAGGAATACCTCTTGCTAGTGCAATTAATGAGGCGATTTCCCTGGTTGAATGAACCCTGATTCCTAGAGGCGAAGTGAACCCACGCGCCTCATAGGAGAGGGCAATAGCATCTCTCACATAGCTTGCGGCTTCAAAACATGTAAAAACTGCTCTGACCTACGCCACTGGCTAATGCGGTGGACGTAAATCTGAAGAGCACGTACTGGACACAGTAAGTGAAGTCTCTCCTGCTCCGAAGCTGTAAAGGCGGAGGACAGAAGGCTTCAAAACAATAGGATGCATATTGGCAAATGTGTGCGGAGAGGACCAACTCTCCGCATCACAGACTTGCTGCAAAGGAATACCTCTTGCTAGTGCAATTGATGAGGCGATTCCCCTGGTTGAATGAACCCTGATTCCTAGAGGCGAAGTGAACCCACGCGCCTCATAGGAGAGGGCAATAGCATCTCTAACGCAGCTTGCGGCTTCAAAACATGTAAAAGCTGCTCTGACTTACGCCACTGGCTAATGCGGTGGATGTAAATCTGAAGAGCACGTACTGGACACAGTAAGTGATGTCTCTCCTGCTCCGAAGCTGTAAAGGCGGAGGACAGAAGGCTTCAAAACAATAGGATGCATGTTGGCAAATGTGTGTGGAGAGGACCAACCCTCCGTGTCACATACTTGCTGCAAGGGAATACCTCTTGCTAATGCAATTGATGAGGCGATTCCCCTGGTTGAATGAGCCCTGATTCCTAGAGGCGAAGTGAGCCCACGCGCCTCATAGGAGAGGGCAATAGCTGTCCGATCCTCTTAGAGAGGTAACACCATTTAGAAAAAACATCTTAAGGGTCAGAAACCTGAGGCGCTGACTCTAGTGGTTCAACAAGGGGCATAAGCCAGAGGACAAATTTTCTCTGCAGAAACTCCAGCACTGAAACAATTCGGCAGTGGACTGGGTCTACCTGCTTCGTCATGCACCAACTTTTCAAATACATTCTATTTGAGGGGGAGTAGTAAAGGGGACATTTGCTGATCTTGCGAGGCAAAGAGGTCCACCTACGCTACATGAAATTTTTCAAGAATGTAAATCGCCCTGAGGGACAGGAATCTGGTGCGCTAGCTATTTAGCGGCGCGAGCACAGTCCGCCCTGGCGATTAATATACGAGACTGCCATAGTGTTGTCCACCCGCACTAGGACATGGTAGTCTCAACTGCTGGAGGAAGTGCTTTAGGGCCTGAAATATAGCCATGATTTTGAGGCAATTGATGTGCCGCGCAAAAAGATGGCCTCTCCAGCTCCCTTGGGCTGGACGGTCATTTAAGACCGCACCCCAGCCCATGAGGGAAGCGTCTGTCGTTAGCATCTGCGACGACAAGACGAACTTAGAGTGGGACCCAGAGTCAGAAACCGGGGTCTGAACCACATAGGAAGGGTACGAAGCACCTGGCGCGTAGCCCTTATTGGGGATTGGCCCTAGAGTAAAATCCCCTGGTTCTTAGCCACAACTGAAATGCTCTCATGTGCAGAAGGTCCAAAGGTGGATACAGCTGCCATGAGAGCTAAGATCTCTGAAAGTGATGGTCACTTTCTGGTCTAGCTTGATTTCCTTGACGGTGTTGAGAATGGATTCGACACGAGCGGATTCGACAGCTGTGCCCGCTTACGCTCAAATTCCATGTGACACCCAAAAATGTTGTCCTCTAAACAGGAAAGAGCATGCTTTCATGGCATTGGATCTCAATCCTAGGAAACAAAGATTAGCTAGAACGACATGCTGATGTCGAAGCGCTAGCTACTGAGACTGGGCCAGCCAGTCATGTAATTCAATACGGATGCTCTGGAGTCGTAAGAGCCAGAACTACATCCATGTATTTTGTGTATGTGCGGGTGAAAAAGCTAGACCAAATGGAAGGACCCGATACTGGTAAGCTTCGCCCCCGAAAGCGAACCTCAGGAACCTCCTGTGTTGTGGCAATATTTCCATTGATTTATTTTTAGATAGCGGTAAAGCCCGCAAAATCTAAAAAATTGGATGCAGCCCCCCGTTCCTATTGCACTTTCCGGTTTCATGGAAGTGGAACCACGCCATTGAAACGCGGAGGGTGATGTGAGAACTGAATCCTGTAGTTTCTCTGTACAGTGCTTAGTGCCCAAGGAGATATACTTGGCAGTAGCTTCCACGCTGCCAGTTTCTCAGAAAGGGGCAAAGCTCAGCGGCTTGGTTAAACGGGGGGGATGTTAGATGTTCGGCATCCTGAAACACGGCAGGAAAAACCCGAAGAACTAACATTTTATTGGAGACTGGAGTTGCCCGAAACACCAGTGGTGGCGGAGCAAGAACACCAACCTCCTGGGGGTGCCAGGGAGAACACTTCATTCTTTAAAAGGAATTCTGCGTGCCTCTCCTCATTGGGGGGGCCACCCCCCACAGTCCTGGGCACATGAACCTCAGGGCTTCTTTGTGAAGACAATATAGTCTGACCTCTTTTGAGGCGGATTGCGTGACGCACCCCAATCTTGCGAGGGGGTGCCCAGCTCAAAAACACTCTCCTTGTGTGTTTCATGCCTCGCAACAGTCAGACCCGGTCGAGACTGGGTGGCCGACAGTCCCGACTCTTGAGCAAGGCGGGGAAGGAATTTCCCGAAGGCTTGTTATATAACTTCGCCTCATGAACCTAGTGGCGACCGAGTTAACGACATCGCCAAGTAGGCCGGGAGGCGAGATGGGGCATCGAGGAGGAATACACGATCCTACTCCTTAATGCCCCTGAGATTCAACCATGAGTGCCTCTCCGCGGAGACCATAGCAGCCATAAAACGGCCGATAGCACGAGCCGTCTGCTTTGTTGCACGAAGAGACAAGTCTGTGGCCCGGCGTAAATCCAATACGCCTTACCTTGCAGAGCCCCGCCAGTACTCAAGTCTCTCAGCAGGTCAGCCTGGTAGGCGTGCAAAACCGCCATGGTGTGCAATGCGCCAACCTGACCTGCTGCCTGAAAAGCTTTTCCCTCCAGGGAAGATAAAAAGTCTACACAGCTTGAAAGGAAATAATAGCTTTTCAGGAAAGATGATGTCCCAGAAGAGAGATAGCCTGGCAGCGTCTCTTCTATCTGGGTGTCATCATATAACTCCGCGTTTCTACCTCAATTATATTTAAATAAATAAATAAGTTGATGGCAGGAAAACACGGGATGAATACAGCTTACTCCATGAAAGGGTTAACTCATATGGAGATTGCTAAGGGGAGAGAGCGTCGTTGAGGCTCCGCCCCCGGCCACCCGACAGAACCTGCCATCTATGTTTTTATTTTTATTATTTTTAAGTGCTTAGAGCCTATTACCATCTCCGCGGAAGCAAGAGAGGATGTTTATCCTTGCCCATTCACAAGAAGCGCGGCGCGCGCTTGCGAGCGGACAGAGGGATTTCCCGATCCGATGAGAACGCGAAAGAAAGGAGTTTTAAATCCGTCTCTCACTGCTCTGCCGGATGCACGAGTTTAAGCCCCAGGAATGCGCGGCGGCTCGAAGATTCTCAAGGAATGCGAGGCGCGCGCGTAGCACTTAATCGAAGCAGTAAAGTGTAGAGATCGCCCTCCGATATGGATTATACACACGGAGGGACATCTCGTTTAAACTCTGCCATTATCGGTGAGTTAAACACTTATTTTTGCTGGTTAGACACAACACGCTCACAACTAGACAAGGTGAAGACAAGAATCTGAGGAATGTTTCCGGTTCACTCCTATTTATAACCTGCAGGTGCGTCCTATCAGATGACGTCACCTGACCGAGGTTATAAAAGCCAAAAATTTGGCGTGTTTGGTACACACATGCTTCACAACCGGCAACATGACAAGATGTTCCCATAGCGTTTTCACGCAGCATCGAGTGTAGCCTTTGAAAGGGAACGGGTTCGACCCATGTTGCTCAAACAACTCAGTTCAGGTGCTAGGGGAGGGAGGTGCTAATGATTTGGTCGGCTCTGTGTGTGTGTGTGTGTGTGAGAGAGAGAGGGGTGTCGCGGTCGTTTTCAGTGAAACAAAGGCTCAGCTGAAAAATGTTAGGCACATCAGTCACTTAACCCCCAATAAAAGGTATTTGAGTGTTATGATAGTTGTAATATAACAGATGCGCACTGAATACTAAACCTAAACCAGGCACGGAGATTATTGAACCAAGATAGCCCCCATACCCGTTTAAAAAAAAAAACCCAAAGAATATTATTGTGTATAGACTGATTAAAAACAATGCAATTTATGCTATCATAAGGAAAATAACAAGTTCTTCCATTCCAATGATTAAAAAAGGTAACAATGTCAACTTTAGAATCTAGAATCCAGGAGATTAAAATTACACAAATTGAAATCACTGAAAGTCAGACTCAGATTCAAGAGGTTTTTAAAGTGGGGAGAAGTGCATTTCAGTTCCTCTGAATAGGTGAGAACAGCCGATTCACACCTGGGGAGGGTGAATAATTTGTATTTGAATGTTGTCTGGCATTGTAAAGCACTATAGTGACACTAAAAGAACAACCCAGGATTAATAGGAATTCTTATAGCCTACTGCATAAACATTATTTAGCACAAAAAAAATTCCTCGCGCTCGGGAAAACTATGCGTGCGGTTGAGGGCTGATTAGACTATAGGAAATTAAATCGGAGGGTTTTTATTTAGACTATTAAAAAAATAACCTGCGTCTATTTTTAGGCGTGCCAGCTGCCACTTTTTAGTTAGAAGTTTTCAATACAAAGCTTATAATGCCCACATGACATGACGGAATAAGGCACGGCTGGTGATGATTGGGCTTTGTTGGGTTACAGTGGATTTTACTACGCGGTGTGAGTGCAATGGCCATCCGTCTGCTCGCGCTGACTCTGCTCTCCGCGGATTGCCAGACCAGCCCCTCCCACCTCTCGCTCCTTTGAAGTTCCTGGGGCGCGTTCCATTTGCCCTGCTTGCATGCCGCACTTCCGGGTTGTTGCACGCGCGCTGCATACACAGCGCGTAGTAAAATCCACTTTAACCCAACAAACCCCGAGTATTTTATAGCGCGGGGTGCAAGCCCGGGCATCGATAGCAACGATAGCTCACCAGTCATGTGTAATTCTGCGGTCCCGCTGCTTCGCATGTCTGAAGGGGAGGCCGCCTAACTAGTGAGCGAGGAGCGATATTGATTTGGGCGCACGCCGTGACAGGCTGAAAAAACTGTGTCAGATTAATGTGCAAAAACTATATAATAAAACTATATAAGACTACATGCCTTTATAAGACTCAACTTTTATTTAAGCGCACTCACAATAACGAAAAAACGTTGTGATTTTGTAAGTGTTGTGATTTTGTAAGTGTTGTAGGGGAGAGTGAGGTAAGATGAGCCACTTTTTACTTATGTTGCCCTGGATGTGAGAAAAAATGACACAGAAATAGAATGATAACATATTCCTTTATTTCAGGATGTCTCCTTTCAAATGTAATGATCAGAATCTATGTCTGATGAAGCTATCCAAAATAATGACCTATAAAAAAAAAATGCTCCTGTGGTTCAACTTGCCCCAGATTAGGGGTAAATTGAACCTAGTCAGTGGGTAAACTGAGCCATCTTGGGGCAAACTGACCATGTAGTTTTTAAAATGTAAAACTGATCATATTGTGAAAACAAACCATTTTAACAGTTTTAAACCTGTGAGAACAAACCACCAGTTAGTTTCTAAACAAACCACCAGTTCAAAACCATCTATTCAAAAGAACTATTCAATATTCCAACTATCAAGGTTGCAGGGGAATATGAACTGTTGCTCCCTCCTTGCAGTTCCTCCAGCCTGTTGAGGTTGAGGTAGCTTCTTTAGCACATCATTGCGTGGGAAAGATGCCTCATCATTTTCCTTAAACACAAAGGTGGGTTTCTTACTGCCAGTGATCCCTCGGAATCTTCTGAGAAATCTGGCACTCACTTCGTTGTCTGCAAAGCTGTCAATCAGGCCAATGTAATGGTGGCTCCTGGATTTGGATGCAAATCTTACGATGACAAAGTCACCAACTACCAGATCTGAGACATCTGGTTCACTTCTTTCATCGCTGGAACTCTCATACTCAGAAGTGTCTTCAAATGGGATGGGGACATCACTCTCCTCAGAGCTGCTTTCCACTGCAATTTTTGTCTGGGTTTGTTTCCTCTTCCGCATTCCTTGCTTTTTGTGGGTTATTTCTGTTTTGCCTTTCAGTTTATTTTTCCTTTCTTCATGGGCTCTCTCAATTGCCTGCTTTTCAGGTGTATCAGTCAGGATTCGTGTCTTCGAACGCTTTCGATTTGTTTGTTTCCTGGGCTGCTGTGTTTTGGGTAAGGGTAGAATATCAGTGGGAGACACATATCCAGCATGGTTGGGGTCACTTTGTGAACCACATGCATGTGCAGGGCGTGGTGAAGGTAGCTCAGCAGAAAGAGAGGTTGAAACCACAGGTGCAACACCTTCAGCGGCAGGCTGCTGCTCCAGGTTGGGCCTGTCTGACACCATGGATGGCTCAAACTCTGCATCAGAGAAGATATCTCTGTTGTAAGGGAAAATCCCAGTGGCTCTAAATCCCGATGAGATATTTCGTGGTGTCATTGCTGACATGAAAGCATCATTCACACAACCAGCAATTTGGTATATGCTGGCAGTTTTGCCTGGGTTGGACCTCATCCAGCCATCAAGAGCTCTGTTGTAATAGGTTTTAAATGGACCATACACACACTTATCCAGAGGCTGAAGGCGATGGGAAGTGTGGGGTGGAATTGTGAGCATTACAATACCACTTGTTTTTGCTAGGTCCAAAGCCTTCAGTGAAATGTGGGCTTCATGGTTATCCATGATTAGCAGCAGTGGCAGGTCAGGGGAGCACTTGGTCTGCTGAACCAGATGTTTAAGGAACACAACAAAGACATCTTCACTGATCCAGCCTGATCTTGTAGTGGTACCAATTGATGGTGGGGTAAACTGAACCATTGGATCAATTTACCCCATAGCCTTTGGATCACTTTGCCCCATAGCCACCATTTTGAAAAAAACGGGCTAGCTTAGAAATTTAGGCTAATCTTTAGAAAACTTATTCAGATGATATTATATATTAGAAAGCCACCAACATGTATAATATATCATTTTAGACACAGATACATTTTTTTTGATATTACAGTCAATTTACCTGATATGCAGAAGTTTTACTTTGACAAGC
This sequence comes from Clarias gariepinus, assembly GCF_024256425.1. NCBI lineage: Eukaryota > Metazoa > Chordata > Actinopteri > Siluriformes > Clariidae > Clarias > Clarias gariepinus. Next base: position 17,156,166 of record NC_071100.1, on the reverse strand, counting down.
AAAAAACATTTTTTTGTGTAATACAGACTTACCCCTTCTCCAATGTGCTCCTCTTTAATATAGCAGGATGGAAATGATGGGTGCTTCCTGGATTTATGGTCACATGACAAAACATGTACACAGTTACCTAGATACAAGGGGTGGGTCAACTTACCCACTGGCTCATCTTACCTCACTCTCCCCTAAGCTGCGCTGCTCTGTATTGTTTTTGGTGAACTTGAGCGCGTCAGAAAATGAACGCAAACGTTTTTTTTAATGGTCAGAGTCAGTCTGCTTGCTGTTTTCCCGACGTGTTCATAATCATTAGTCTACTCCTGCCGGTGCGCTCTGGAAAACTCCATGCATGCGACTGAGCGCTGATTAAAACTATGGAGTAAATTAAAGAGGAGAATTACGATGCCGAATCGAAGTCCTGAGCCCAAACCTGATTTAAATTAAATTAACAAATATTATAAGTAAAAAAACAATAGCCCACGTTTAGAAACCGTTTATAAATTCTTTCTGACATGAGTTGGCCCGGTGTTATGCGCAGAGCGCCGGGAGATTTCCTGAAGCTCAGAAATCACTGGGCATGTTTTCTAAATAGCCGCTATCTTTAATAACTGATGGAGGTTTTGAGCTGTATACACACGCATTCCTGCCTAAACAACTCTTAAAACTACACCTGTAACACAATAAACAGTAATATTTCAAACATTCTGCAGGCTGATATTTGGAGAAAGGAAAGAATAATGAATAAACCAGCTGATGGGTCAAAATAACCCAACCAGGTGTTCATTTGTAAACTACATCTCATATGAGCCAACATGAGTAACCCAACAATGTGTTTAAAGTACCTGAAATAATCCAGAACTTAAATAACAATAAACCGATACAGAGATACGCTGTATAACGGTCACTGTTGTATTTACGGCAACGAGCGAAAATGTCACTTTGCGCCACCTGGCGGCCGATTTACGAATTACTTTGAAATGCAACTGATTTATTTTGGCCGCTGACGTTTTTACGCGGCGGTGAGCGCGACGGTAATAACCATTCCAATTGATCAACTACTGTAAGTCGTTCCAGAAGTGGGCTCGTATTCCAAAACACGCGTAAACCAAAGCAGATTTTCCTATAAGAAATAATGGAAACCCAAATTATTTGTCCCACAACCCAAAAAAAATATACAGACAAGTAATTATTACACAATATAAAGTAAAAAAATAAATAACCTGCACTTTACCTTTAAAAGAAGAAAAAATATATCCAAACAGATAAGTGTTTCTGTTTATGTGCACAAGCGCTGTGTGTGTGTGTGTGTGTGTGTTTTTGTGTATGTGTGTGAAGCTAAAGTAAGAGGAGAGGAGGAATCACGCCCCCCCCTCCTTCTCATCTTACACAGTAAACCTTTCTCCTTTTTTTATTTGAGTTTCACACACACACACACACACACACACACACACACCAGAGTGTAAGAGAGATTTCCCTGTGAGAAAAGGCGAGAGTTTGTGTGTGAGATAGGGAATGGTGCCAAATTACGCACGCACACACATGACAGGCTGATACAGAGAAAAAAATGGATCTTTAACCTCTTTAACAAGACTTTCTTTTGCTTTACACATGCGTACACGTGTGTTATAATAAACAGTACATGCGCGCTGTACAAACACGCTTACAAACACAAAATAAAATACGTTTCACACACACGTGGTCACAGTGTAATGGTAAACAGTACACACGTGCACGGATGTTGATTATACCAGTGAGAGACGCGCACTAAGACCCAGCAGGGGAGACGATTACCCACAATTACAAAAAAGAAAGAAAAAAAACATTGGCTCAGTTGTGATCAGGTGATGCTCGGCATCTAAACAAGAAGCGCATGCGTGACACATGATACTCAAAATGTATTAAAAATCTTTTCTTGTCTTGCGGAACCCTCGCAAACAGCGTTACCCGCAATCCGATGTTCCTCTGTATATTATGTAATTATAATAAAAAAAAAACTTTTATTTGGAGTTAAGTGACTGATGTGTCTAACTTTTTTCAGCAGAGCTTCTGTTTCACTGAATAATCCATGACTTCATGAATATATAAGACCTATTGACGCCTGGCTATTGATGATGTCAGCTGTTCACACCTATACACTCAGATTTCTCACACATCGACATGCGCTCCCATGTTGCACAAGGCAACTTTTGTTTTTTTGTGTGTTCTAAGTATACTATGACAGAAATGAGCTGCTCATCGGAGCAGAAATGCAATGCTTATTACGTGAGTGTATATTTGCATTTTGTTGCATCTCTGCTGTACTATTATTGATGTTTATTTTACTCTCACTATGGAAAAGGCGGCGCCTATTTAGCGAGTATTCATACTTCACTATACTACCACTAATCCCACATTTTGTCCGCCCCGCAGTAAAAAAGACGCCACACCCCCCCACCCCCCGTGACTAAAACAATGCTACGCACATCACGCCGGTGCGATCAGCCCCACCTCAGTCACAATCACACACACTTAGGTCACAAAGGGTGCCAACTCCCGCAACTCCCATAGTTTACATAAATCACTGATCAATAGCTCATGATACAGTACATACATTCAAACTATTTATTTATACAGATGTACTTGTTTTACATTGAAATTTACAGGCTGAATTTTTACTGAATGATTTACTCTGATAAAGAGCCGGGACAGCTGGCACAACTAAAATAGATGAAGAATTATTATTTATAATCTAAATAAAAATGCTTTTCTATACGTGGGCTATTGTTCTTTACTTACACTATTTGTAAATTCAATTTAAATGAGGATTGGGCTCCAGGATGTTGAACATCAGGATCCTCCTATTTAATTTCCTACGTAGTCTAATCAGCGCTCAGCCGCATGCATAAAGTTTTCCACCGGCAGAAGTAGACTAATGATTATAAATGTGTCGGAAAAAACAGCAAGGAGACTGACTCTGACCATTTTAATAATTCATTGATAAATTAGTGATGTCTTTGGTTTCGGCTGTAATGATGAAGGTAATCATGTCATCTCGTCATCTTCACAGCAGTGGATGTGTCTATAATTCACATTTCATACGAATTACATCATCTGAAATTTGTTTTCCTTTAGTTTATATAAAAGCAGACATTTCGCTTTCTATATATTTTTCACGTCTGTGAGGCGAGTATACACAGAGTTCATTTTCTGACGCGCTCAAGTTCACAGAAACCGATACAGAATAGCGCTCCCGTGTTTACTTTCATTTTTTTACTAAATCATAAAATTTTGTCGTCATAGTGAGTGCACTTAAATAAAAGTAGAGTCTTATAAAGGCTATGTAGCTCATATAGTTTTATTATATAGTTTTTGCACATTAATAATAACTGTTTTTCTGACACACACCCAGAGTCTGTTTTCGGGCTACACTAGTGTTACACATTATAAAATCTAAGATATAAAATAATAAGAAACGCCTACATTTAATTTAAATTCTTGTACTGTAATTTTAGTACTGTGATTATGAATTTGTTTAATGTTTCACTTGAATTTATCTGCTACCACGTAAGCTGCGGCTCATTAATCCTTGGAGAGAATGAAGTCTATAGTCTATAGTTATACACACACTCCTAAACTCCTATACACACTCCTAATGCCATTATTCTGGTTGAGTACCATCTGTATAATGAAAAAGTAAATAAATTAAAAATGCAACTTGCTCTGGATAAATGCCTAAATGTAGCGGGTCAGGGCTGTTTTGGCAGTGGAACCGACTCAATATTAGATGGGTGGTCATATGTTAAGAACTGATGATGGTGATTCCAATATGGTGATGATAATACACAAACTGCTTTTTTTGCCCTTTGTAAATGTTTTCTCAGGTTTGCTACATATATTGGTTGCTCAGTTTTTGCACATAAAAGAACCTCCAGTATGGGGCAGTCTTAGTTATTTTTGAGTATGTACTCTAAAACAATATACTTATACTGTACTGTATATTGTAATGGGTTCGATCCTTTTTGCACGGGTGCATAAAGCACGGACATGAGGCGAGGTCTCACGGGGGAAAAAGGTAATTTTATTCAGGAAAGAAAGGAAAGGGTTAAAGGATGGAGGAATGGGAAATAAGGTAAGGATTGTAAGGTAAGCATGTGCAGATGTGCACGTGCAGGTCTGGTGGGCAGATGTACAGACATTCTGACATTATCCTGAAGATTCTCACAATATCCTGATAGACTTGGGAATTAATCTTCCCCTCAATAAATAGTTCAATCTTAGTTACATCAGTCCACAAAACATTATGTCAATATTGCTATGAAATGTCAATGTGCTCTTTCACAAACTTCAGGCATGGAGCAATGCTCTTTTAGTAAGCAGAGGCTTCCTTTATGGTGTCCTGCCATGGACTAATTTTGACAGCATAACTAAAAGGAAAAGCCAGAAAGAAAAACACAGACATGAGGACTCCCTGGGAAGTAAAGCAACCAGTCACTCCACCATAAACAAACCTGAGTGATCAGTGTGGGGAAGACAGCATCCAAAAATACCAGTTCACTTTAACACTCGACGTCCATGAGAATGCCAGATCTGCACCTTTACCCAAGACAAACCTATTCACAAAAATGCTTGGCTAAACAAAATCAATTTCTTGTTGAAGTGCTTCTGAGTAATAATTACAACACAGGCATGAAAAAGTATTTTCCCCTTCCTAATTTTTTCTTTTATTAGTTTTCACATATTTGTCACTTAAGAGATTGCGATCAAACTAATTTTATTATACAAAACTGTATAAATACAAAATGGAGGCATAAAACTAACACAGTGTTTCATAAAAAGATCATCATACCAGCAGTTAAACATGGTGGTGGTAGTGTGATGGTTTGTGGCTCCTGTGCATCTTCCGGACCTTGACGACTTGCCATAACGATGGAACCATGAATTCTCCGCTCTACCAGAGAATCCTGAAGGAGAATGTCCGGCCATCAGTTTGTGGCCTCAAGCACACCTGGGTTTTGCAGCGGGAAAATGATCCAAAAAAATAAAAATAAAAACGCCAGCACGCCCACCTCTGAATGGCTTGAAGAAAATCAATTGAAAAATAAGGTTATAAAGTGGTCTGGATGTAAAATTGACAGTTATTGCAAACCTTTGACTGCAGTTGTTGCCGCAAATGGTGGGACAAAGTTAATAGGTTTAGGGCGTGATTTCTTTTTATACAAAGGGCCAGGCTGGTTTGGACAGTTTAAATCTCATAAAATCATTTATAAACTGCATTTGTATTTACATGCGTTATCTTTTATTTGTTTGATGATCTGAATCATTTAAATGTAAAAAAAAAATAGGAAGGGGGGGCTAATACTTTTTCATGGTACTGTACATAACCCAAAATAATACTCCTTCCTGATACAGTACCATAAAGATGTACTTTAAGGATGTAAAGTGTGGGGGTGCAGTTTTACATCCTCAGAGAAACAGAGACAAAAGCATCGAGAGAGAGAGAGAGAGAGAGAGCACCTTGAGCTCCAACACACCCAAAGCAACTGGGTGTTGAAATTACTTTGAATTTCAACACAACTTGAAATTATTTTGTAGAATAAATAAGTAAATAAGTAATGAAGCCAACACACAACACTTCACAGTACCTACGGGTTAAACTCAAACATAATTTGAGTCATGGTATACGCCTGTGTCATAAGATATCTATTGCACTTCCTGTGTTTTGTGTGCTGTTATACCCAGTGCCATTTCCATTGTTTATGTAGATTAGATCTTTATCAGTGATGTATTCCTCTACCTCCTTTCCAGTAGTGTCTGTAACCCTGCTTCCCCACAGCGTGTTATGTGCATTAAAGTCCCCCACCAGACTGTTTCCCCTTGTGTATTTCCCCCTATTGACTCCAATATGACACTATTTAACTTTTTACAGGGATTATAAAAACTGATGATTGTTAGTCTGAATGTTTCTGTCCATATTTTAACTGTTATTGATCCGTATTCTTTTCTGTTATTGATCACTTTATATCTGACACCTGTTTCTATAAATATGGCTCCTCCTCCACCGTTCCCTTTCTCCCTGTCATTTCTTACTCCGGTGTTTCCCTGTAGATTAAAATCCCATTGTGGTTTTAGCCATGTTTCCTGTACACATATTATATTAGATTTATCTGGTGATTTCTCAACAAATGCTTTAAATTCTTGTCCATTGGCTACTAGACTTCTTGCCTTCCACTGCAGTATTATTACTTTATCATTGTGAGTCTGCAGGTCCGCTGTTTAACATTTAATTTACCGTCCCCCAGCTTAATAAATAAAAAGAAGAAAGTTGTTTTTGCTCATAATTAATGTGTTTTCTTTAATTGTAGTACAGTTTACTTGTGGTTCTACTCTCTTCTTCTCAATATCTATACTTTTGTTAGTTTCTGTTTTCCTGGTTACTGCGTCTGTGTATGTTAGTCCTTGCATGGTTTGAATCTCTGTCGCTCTCTTGCTTACTTCACTTCCTCCACAGGTGGCGCTATGTTCACCTCCACAGTTACAACATTGAAGTTTAGCTCCTGCCTCACATTTACCACACTCATGTTCCCCGGCACATCTACCACACCTTCGTTTGTCCCTACATACCGCTGCTACATGTCCATATTCCTGTCATTTAAAGCAGGACGAATGTACTGTATGGTTTAACATCATAGCTCATGTAGTCCATAAACATTTGAGATGACCGTCTATTTCCTATATCATTACAGATAGGCTATCACATCCGTTTTTAGTTGTTTTCAAACGTTTTACTTCTTTAATTTTGGTTCCCGTCAAGTTTTGTTTAATATCATTAACTGATACAGCTGTAGAGATTTCTGAGATCACTCCTCGCTGCACCCTCTTGTGTAAGTGTGATGACTACTTTACTTTCTTCTTTCTGTTGGTTTCTGTCCGTTTGCTCACGTTCACTGTCTGTTTCTTCAGTAAGTGATAATTCTCCTTGTTGTTTGCCCTTTTACTTTCCTGTTTGTTTTTACTATTTTCTATTTCTCCCATCTCATTTCCTGAATCGTCATTTCCTTCTGACGTCTCCTGTCTATTCACAGTCCAGTTGCCACCAAACGCCTGCAGCTCCATCCCTGGAGACGAGGTGTTGTCTAAGCGGGTGTTAAATAGGAGACAGAGGTGATTAGAGATAGTGAACAGGTGTAGAGAGAGCGGTGACTGAGGCGGTGAAAAGCAATAAGTGGGGTGGATTCTGGAGCAGGAGTGCGCAGGGGATCATGAGGGATTGCTAGACGAGGACGTGGCCTGGAGTGTCGTGATGATACAAGATAAAAGTTATATCCAGTCAGTTACTCCTAGCATTATCGTGAATCTTTTATCTTATTCTTCATCTTTTTCTTGTGTTCTTGCTGACACTCAGTGCTCCTATAGATGAAGAGTCGGGAAAACAGGAGAGTGAAATCATCAGATCTACATTTACAGAACAGTAACGTGATTAATATTAGCACTGAGTCAGTTTTCCACATTGTGATCTACATTTACTTCATTAGTAGTGATTATTAAAATAACTCTAAATGACTTTCAGTGTATTTTTTTTTCCTCTAAGTGAATTTACTTTTAATGTTTACTCTCTTGTCATTATTTTATTATTAATATCCACTATAAGAGAGAGATGTGTATAAAAGAAAAGAATGTGTCATGTTTGTACAGCAGGACTGAAGGTGATGGACATCTGAGCGCTGATTAAAGAAAAAGACATTCATTTATGTTAATAGACTCATTTACTCATTAAGGCTACGTTTACACAGCAAGTCTCGATGCCCAATTCTAATTTGTTGCCTATATCAGATTTTTTTGACCGACTGTTTACACGTTCTTTCAACTATGACTCATATTCGATACACGTGTTTACACTTGCCATACTATCTAAAACATCGCGCATACTTAAAGAGAGGTTTTTGCGCTACTACACACTATGGGGGGTGCTTTTCCTTTTCCAAAGCACCATCCTGCGATGTTATAATTCCACACGCGCTTCCACCGGAGAATAACATTACGTCATTAAACTGCGAAGAAGTCGCAGTTTTAATGGCGTACAGAACACAATGCTTTAGGAAATTAGATCTGTCTGTTTACACGACAATCACATTAGCACATATCTGATTTATATCTGATTTATTTCCACATATAAAGTAGGCCTGAAACCGATCTCGAAATATCGAAATGCATGCGTTTTTTTCCTTTTTACACTGACATAGAACATATCCGATATGTGTCACATACAGTACGAGCAAAAAATAGGAATTGGGTCACATTTACCCGACAGTGTAAACGTAGCCTTAGAGGAAACCACACAGTCTGGAGAAACAGAATAATCACATCATACAGAAATGTTATTATGGTGTTATTTTCCATTTTTATTAAAAAATTTTGAATATTTTATCTTTCTCACAAAAAAAAGTAATAAATAAAAAGATACAGACCCTATAATTATTTATCTGGAACCACAGATAACACAGAGACGTTAAGATGTTTTACTCTGTAGAGGTGATTAGTGTAGTCAAGTGTAATTAACATCCTGAACTGTGTTTCATTTCTAACAGAAAAACCTAAACCTGAACTCACATCAGACCCTAAAGGAGAAACACTGACAGGAAACCCAGTGACTCTGACCTGTACACTGAATCTGCAGTCTGCTGACTGGAAGTTTTACTGGATCACACCCACACAGAGCAACGAGACTGAGACTGAAACACACTCCTACACCATCAGATCAGTTAGAGTCTCTGATGAAGGTCAGTACAGGTGCAGAGCTGGAAGAGGAAACCCAGTCTACTACACACACTACAGTGATGCACTCTGGGTAAATGTTACGGGTGAGTAAGAGACTGCAGAGCACAAATCATGCTACAGTACAGTTTATTTTTTTTTTTTTATACACCAAAACTTATATTTACACAGCTACACACAAAGAGAGAAGTAGAGTTTCTCGGTGATGGTGTGTTAAATCACGACCAGCGTGAGTGTGAATGAATGTAAACGAACGTGAACATTTTTGTTAATGATGGTGCAGAATCTAAAAGTCTGCGAATGATGCATGATCTAAAAACAGATGTGTGTGTGTGTGTGTGTGTGTGTGTGTGTGTGTGTGTGTGTGTGTGTGTGTGTTCCCCTGTCAGTGCTTTGCTCTCTGTTCTGGCCCTCACACTCGCACTAATCACAGATGCCATAGTTTTGGTGGATGATGGGTAGCGTTTACTCTCAGCATGTGAACTGATCCACTGCCACATACTGCATCAATACCAGCCGGTGATAAGTTCAGTAATCACACACAGTGTATAACAGATAGCCAGGATTATAAACCTACAAAAGAGAGAAGAACACCTCTGTCCTTATCATAACACAGCCTGGACATTTCCAAATGTTAAAGGAAAAGTTAGATGTTTATAAACTCTATATCAGCAGAATTCATCACAGTAGAGAGCCAGTGATCATATAGTGTAGTGTAGTTAGTTAAGACCACATCTCATTTACATTTCCCTAAAACTGTAATCAGGACAGACATTAGACATTATGGACAGGGGGACACACTGTCCCACAGTGGAGTCCCTCACCACCACACACCCTTAGCTCTGATACCAACACGGTCAGTTTCAAACAGGTGCCTGGACATCAGTCTTGTAGTGACACTGATGACGTCTCTAACAGTCATTTACATCCAGTGTTTTAGTCTCGTCCATCAGAATCTGTTCTGCATACATAAGCTTAATTTCATTATACGACATAAAGGTCAAATCAGTCATTTTAAAACACTGAGATAAAAATACTTTTAGATCAGTCTATAATATTCCTGCTTTTACCTTAAAACCAAACAAGGATAAAATGGATCAATAAATAATGAGCAGATGAAGAAATGACTAGAAAGTATTAAATCAGATCAGATCAGGGGGGATAAATACATTTACTCATCATCTGTCAACTCGATCTAAAGGGCTGCTTTAATGAAAGTATTAGTCAGATTGAAAAATGTAAATACTGTAAAGAGCACATGACTGTCCACTGAAACAACAACAATCATCATCATCATAATTTAAACAGAGACTCACTCACATGTGTAGCTTATTTTATTGTAAACATTTTTTGCCGCTGTATCTATAATTTGTGCTGATAATCAGTGTGTTCAAGTCCAAATGCAAGTTGCCTGACTTTTGTTTCAGCAAAAATGTCCCTGAAGTGAAGACGGTGCTGAGCTTATAGAGTGTTTCCTTTCTCACTGTGGATCACATACAGTTTTTATTGAGGTTTATTTAGCTGAATTCCCTGCAAACACTACATAAGACTGCATGTAAAATAATCACCTACTATTGTCAGAAACTCTGAAACATCTCCACATCTGCTCTCACTGGAAGCCTTCCATTACGTTTGGGTGGATCGATGCCAAAGTGTTGATACTTCTGTTCCTGATGTGTCAGTTTTGAGAATCAATCTTCCTATTAAAAAGTAAACATTTATATAATTTTTGGCCACTAAAGAGTTCCAGCAGAAGTGAGGATGAACAGAGAGAATGCAGGCAGACACCCACACGTCTGACAGAAGCTTTACAGAGATGCAGATGTTGTCCAGGTGTCAGGGATAAAACTAGGTCATTTTAAAGGAGATATATTTCACCCTTTTTCCACAGATTAATACAGTTCGTGTTAATGATGTTGTCTAAAAACCTCAGTGATGAATCACTACAGTCTCTTTCTCACAGCGTCTAAACATCTAACCCTTAATGCACATAGACGTCCTCATAGTCACTTGGGGGAGAAAACATTACTCCATTACAACTGAGCTGTTTTTACACCTGTGTTATTGGCTCAGTGTGAGATTTACAGTCAGTTACTGGTTGCTCAGTCATTTTCATGTTTACAGTAAATGATAGCGATAACTTTACAAGTATTATTAATATTTATATCTGTGTGATGAGCTTTTGATTGTTATATGCTGCCAAAGAAACACACACAGCATAAAGTTACATATTTTAAGACACTTAAATTTGCAGGTTGGCGGTAGCTGATGTACTGTTTTGTGCTGGATTGTGAGCTCCTGATCCGACCTCTAGCCTTCCTTATTGACTGTGGTAACTCCTTTACATTTACAGTGTTTGGCAGACAATGATTTCCAGAGACTTAGATTTTATCTCATTCTATATCTGAGCAGTTGAGGTTTAAGGGCTTTGTTCTGGGGCCCAACAGTGGCATCTTGGTGGTGCAGGGGTTTGAACCTTAAACCTTCTGATCACTCCAACACATTAACCACTGAGCCACCCCCCCCCCCCCACCTACTTCATATTTGTATCTTTGGAAATGTTCATGTCTGTTCATCAGCTCATGAGTGGGGACGTCCTCAGGTAGAGGCGGGGTTATTCTAATGAGAGCTCGCTGTAGAAACAGGCTAAAGATCTGAGCGAATCGTTGTCTCACATGATTTGAGGCCTTCTATCAAAATTGCTGAAGGCTGAAGGTGTTTATTTAGTTAAGAAATTTGGTATATATATATTACATGTGCTTTATGTGCACTGAATGTTCAATTCAATTCAATTCAATTTTATTTATATAGCGCTTTTAACAATGGTCATTGTCTCAAAGCAGCTTCACAAAAAAATTAAGAATTTTTTTTTTTTTTTTTTAGAAAAGGAAAGAAAATATTTGGAAGTGTGTATGTTTGAGAAAAATGTGTCTAGATAATAATGAAATAAATGAATGATGAATGAAATGTCTCAGTGGCAGTGACAGTGGCAAGGAAAAACTCCCTGAGGTGGCAATAGGAAGAAACCTTGAGAGGAACCAGACTCAACAGGGAACCCATCCTCATCTGGGTGATAACAGATAGAAATAACATCATGTGTGTTGTGCAGGTGAAAGTTCAATATATCAGAAGTTGTGAAGATTAACATGAAGTCCAGTTCAGCACAGGGAGTCAGTAGGTGCAGAGGGCAGATGGGGTCTGGGTCACTGGAAGCACAGGAGCAGGATGGTAAGAAGAGCCATCATAAAGCAGAATCCAGCTGGAGCTGGTCCTTCTCTAGATGCCTTAGAAACCTCGTAGGGTTGGCCTTTGTCTACTAAAGCTGGCACAATCTCCAGATGCCTCGGGATGGGTAGAAAAATACAGAAAAGATGGAGAGAATTAGCGTAGTTGCCATTCAGGATAGGTGTACTGGAGTATGAGGTTATGGGATAAGTTACGCGTATGCCAGATTAAAGAGATGCGTCTTGAGTCTATGAATGTAGTTCTAAATACCATCTCCAAATGTTACTTCTGATTTTAATAACAGTGCTGATATTTAATTCGAGTATAACAGCGGTGTACTTTTCTTACAGAGAGTCCTAAAACTGTGGTGAGCATAAAGCCTGATAATCATGTGTTCAGAGGAGAGAGAGTGACTCTCAGGTGTGATATACAGGGAGGAGGAGACAGTGTGTGGACATACAGCTGGTATAAGAATAATAACACACTCCACCCAGACCAAACAACACAGGAGTTCAACATCAGCCCAGTTACAATTGATAACGGGGGTAAATACACCTGCAGTGGGAGGAGAAGCAGTGACTCTCAGAGCTCAGAGATCAGTGACGCTCTTACACTCACTGTATCAGGTCTGTGTGTTTTCATTTATTTATAATATAACAAAATTTGCCAACCTGTGTGTATTTATATTGATTTATTTTTTCCTGTATTGTCCATCAGACACAGCAGAGACAGTAGTGAGTGTGTCTCCACTGAGCTGGCTGACTGAAGGAGACTCAGTGACTCTAAGCTGTGAGGTTAAACACTCCTCTACAGGCTGGACATTCAGCTGGTACACAGATGTTTCCTACAGAGACAGTCAGGGTTCCCTCAGGTACAGGACAGCGCTCCTCTCAGACAGCAGCAGAGGATCTGGAGGCTCCTACACTCTCAGTCCTGTTACTCTGAATCACACAGGAGTTTATATGTGCAGAGCAGAGAGAGGAGAACCAGTCTTTCACACACACTACAGCAAACCACAGCCTCTGTGTATCACTGGTGAGGAAATACATCAGCAGTAATTGTGTGTGTGTGTGCAACTTAAACAAAAATACAGTTGTGTTACTACTACTAGTAATAATAATAATAATCACAATCTATAATGAAGGTTTATCTATGAATCTATCAAGAATACATCACCCATGCTTAATCTGTTCTGTTCATAATCATAATAAAATTATATTATATAAATCTAATATATTGTGCTTGTTACAGTTGAGTCTCCTCCAGTGTCTCTGATCATCAGTCCCAACAGAACTCAACACTTTACTACTGACTCTCTCTCACTGAGCTGTGAGGACAAGAGAGACTCTACTGGATGGACAGTGAGAGGACACACAAATGGGACACTGTTTAATTGTTCATCAGTTTCAGGATCTACATGTAACATCAGCTCCCTCTCTACATCACACACTGGAGTTTACTGGTGTCAGTCTGAATCTGGAGGACGCAGTAATTCTCTCAACATCACAGTGCACAGTGAGTCTTTAATTGTATTTATTAGTAATACATAACATTTAAAAATATATTTTAAGGTATGGTATATAAATGAACTGATATTTCCTTCTGCATTACTGCTTTGGTTAAAAAAAAAAACGGAATAGTATATCTTATGTACAGTATATTATAATGTTAGTTCATCATCAAACATTTTTTCTTCCTGGAGCGCCAGAGGATCAATAAGATCATTAAGACGACAAGCATTAAGACCAAACTCAATCCTATAATTACACCAGCGAAATCAGAAGCTGATACTAGGGAAAGAAAGGAAGCGAGATATTCATTTAAACACTGCATATTAAAATCACATTGTTACAAATCTAATGTATAGAATAGTTTTTTATTGATTTTTAACATCACAGTGCACAGTTAGTCTTAAATGTTCTTATCAGTAAAACATTAATATGCATAACTTAACATTTTACAAAATAACATTATGATTTTTAACAAACATGGAATAAATTAAGAACTGACCATAAGATATATTTATAATCAGTTCTTAATTTATTCCATGTTTGTTAAGATTATGATGCTGTGTTACACTTGTCTCTGGTCTAGGGTCAGAGAGGAGGTAACAAAGAAATCGACAGAGGCAAACTCTTAGGAAAAAAAAAAGCAATATCAAACAAATTAACTGTTTCTCCCCAGTCCCAGCATTCCAGCAAAAGACCACACTAACTTGGTAAATAACAAAAGAGAGTTTTATTTAAGAAGTTCAATGATGAAGGGGAGCAAATCATACTTCAGAAGGGGAACCATGCCAAAATAACAAACATAACAGAGCTAACTTAACAGAGGGACACTATCTAGTCTCACAAAGAAATTAAAACAAACAACAGAAGTCTTACCTTACTCCCTTTCTAACCAAAAACAGGAGAAAACTTGGGTCAAAAACAAATGGCGTCCACCTCCCTACTGCTCCAACAAAGTAAACCAGTTTAATATTATAAAGAGAAGATTTTTTTTTAGATTTTTGGCAATCTTTGGTAAGGTCATACAGAGTGAAATTACAACAAGGACACTGCAACACCTCTAGAAGTCCCAACGCAGGGGAACACACAAACAACAAACCAACCACTAGCACGGACACTAAGCTCAGGGGCAGGAGAAGAAACAGTCTCTGGTGGCGGGGCAGCACAGAGTAGGCAGGGGAGAGCTTCACACAAAGTCTCCAGCTTTATTTCCAAAGCCTCTTCTTCAGTAGCCAATCAGGAATCAGGACAAGCCAATGGTGGATGATGGCAATTACCAACAGCTGAACTTCATTAAGCTTTGCAGTAAGGTGGACGAGAGAAAAGAGAATGAGAGAGAAAACCAAAACACGGCAAAACTCAGATTACATATACACACAATATTACAAATAAAAATAATTACGTCTTGGAACGTAACACCCCCATCACCAAATTTACAACTTATGGCTTGTAAATACTTTTCAGTGTATCGTAATGCAAAGTAACTTCTCAATCACCATCACACTCACAGGCCCTAGAGAGTGCATCCGCCACCACATTCTCTGAACCCTTCTTGTGTTGAATGTCTATGTTATATTCTTGTAGGAAAAGTGACCAGCGCATCAAACGCTGATTAAGGTTGCACATACGAGAGAGAAAAATCAAAGGGTTATGGTCAGTATAGACAACAAGAGGCATACAACTTCCACCCACATAAACCTCAAAATGTTTGAGAGCCAACACCAAGGCAAGAGCCTCTTTTTCAATTGTACTGTAGTTCCGTTGATTCTTGGAGAACTTCTTGGAGAAGTAACAGACAGGATGGTCCATTCCTGCACAATCCTCCTGTAACAGGACAGCACCCGCTCCTACAGCACTCGCATCTACTTGTAGCTTAAATGGAGAAGAAAAGTTAGGGGCAGAGAGAACTGGAGCATTGCAGAGAAGGTCTTTGGCAGCAAGAAAAGCACTCTCACACTGAGGGCTCCAGACAAATTTTTTCACAGTGCTTAGGAGGTCAGTTAAGGGAGACACTACTGTTGCAAAGTTTTTACAAAAACCCCGATAGTACCCCGCCATTCCCAAAAACCGGCGCAACTGACGTTTGGTAAGGGGAGTTGGGAATTCAACAACAGCAGCCACCTTGGCTGTCACAGGCCTTATACAGCCTTGGCCCACCTTTTTTCCAAGGTAAGTTACTACTGCTTTAGCAAACTCACACTTCGCTAGATTGAGAATTAAATTAGCATTGCTCAGTCTGTCAAATACCCTCTCTAAGTTGTTTAGGTGGCCTTCCCAATCATGTGAGTAGACCACAATGTCATCCAAATAAGCGTCACAGCCACCCAACCCGGACAAAACTTTCTGCATAAGCCTTTGGAAGGTCGCTGGGGCATTCCGCATCCCAAATGCCATACAGTTGTATTGGAGGAAGTTATCCGGGGTGACAAATGCAGAGATTTCACACGCACGTGCAGTTAGAGGGACCTGCCAATAACCTTTTAATAGGTCTAACTTTGTCACAAACTTTGAAGCACCAACCTTATCCACGCAATCTTCCATTCTGGGCAAGGGAAAGGAATCAGGCTTGGTGACACTGTTTACCTTCCTATAATCAGTGCAAAAACGAAAAGTGGAATCAGGCTTTGGGACTAGCAGGCATGGTGAACTCCAAAGACTTTGGCTGTGTACCGCAAGGTGATTTTGGAGCAAGTAATCAACCTCAGACTTCATGATCTCCCGCTTTACAGGATTTACTCTGTACGGGTGTTGTTTGATAGGGAGAGAGTTACCTACGTCAATATCATGAAACAACATTGTTGTTCTTCCTGGAACATCAGAGAACAATGCCGGATAGCTTTGTATCAGCTTCACAACATCTTTCAGCTGATCTTTGGGCAAGTAGGACAAATGCGAGTATATATTACCTAAAATAGCAGAATTGTTCAGACGCACACCAGGAGACTGAGGTTCTTCCAGTATCACCTCTCCACCAACAGGAACACAGTCTACTGTAACACAGGGTTTACACTGAGACACAGAGATTGCAGAGGCAGGCACTTCACGTACAACATAGGGCTTTAACATGTTAATATGACATACCCTCTTCTTACGCCTGCGCTCGGGAGTAGCTACAACGTAATCGGTTTCACTAAGTTTCTGTTCAATAACATAAGGCCCTGAAAATTTAGCTTGTAGTGGTGAGCCAGGAACAGGGAGAAGGACAAGAACAGATTCACCCGGCTGAAAACTGCGCTGCACTGTTTTTCTGTCGTAGCGTGTTTTCATTTTAGACTGTGACACAGAAAGATGAGACCTAGCCAGATTGCAAGCATTATGTAAACGTTCACGGAAGGAACTTACATAGTCTAGAACAGAAATGGGTGTACTCTCTTTACCCTTTAACTGCTCCTTTAACAACTTCAAGGGGCCACGAACTGTGTGAGCAAACACAAGCTCAGCAGGACTAAACCCAAGTGACTCTTGTACAGATTCTCTGACGGCAAACATAAGTAATGGCAAACCATCTACCCAGTCTCTTCCAGTCTCACTACAGAAGGTGCGAAGCAAAGTTTTCAGGGTCTGATGAAAACGCTCCAGTACGCCCTGCGACTCTGGATGGTAGGCACTAGACATCTTGTGCGATACTCCCAACTCTTTTAACATTTGCCCAAACACCTTAGAGGTGAAATTTGACCCCTGGTCGGTTTGAATAACTCTGGGCAGGCCAAATGTGGTGCAAAACTTCACAATCTCCTTTAGTACTACCTGTGCTTTTAATGTGCGGAGTGGTATGGCTTCAGGGTAACGGGTAGCAGCACACATAATTGTCAAAATATACTGGTGCCCATGTTTCGACTTAGGGAGGGGACCTACACAGTCAATCACCAGCCTTTCAAAAGGCTCCCCAACAACAGGAATCGGGTAAAGCGGGGCCTTTGGAATAGTTTGGTTGGGCTTTTCAGCACGTTGACAGATGTCACATGATCGACAAAACCGGGAAACCTCAGTTTTTACTCCAGGCCAGAAGAAATGTTTTACAATTCGTTGAAACGTTTTTGTGACACCCAGGTGACCAGCAAAAACATTTTCGTGTGCCAACTTCAACACATGAGATCGGTAACTGGAAGGCAAAACAATTTGAAATACGGTTTGCCAGTCATCACCTTCTTTTGGCTGCCACTTGCGCATCAGAATTCCATCATCCCAAAAATATCCCACCTTTGCCAACAAATGGTTACGACTGGCCTCAGCAGCATTACGACAGTTTGTCAGTGTTGGGTCTAACTTCTGGGCAGCACCCAGATGTTCCTTACCCACAAGGGACTCACTTTCAAAAGGAAGCATGGAATTCTCCTCAGGGACCACATCATTCTCAACAGACAGTCTGCACTCTACCTGCTTAAGTGGCACATTCAGAAAAGAATCAGACAAATCAACAACATCTTGAAAACTTTTTGACTGCGACCGTGTAACAGCACAGGCTGGAAAAGCTAGAGGAAACATGACAGAGAGATCAGGAACATCGAAGGCTACAGGCTTGCTTACCACTAACGGACTGGGAAAAACTGCACCACCAGCAAGGTCATTTCCCAGTATTATACTGACATTATCAACGGGCAATTTCTTACAGACACCCATTTGGACTAGGCCTGTAACCAGGTCTGACTTTATTTTGAGGGTGTGTAGTGGAATGCTAATGCAGCCCATCTCAATACCACGTACCAGAGCATTTGCTCCTGCATATGATGCATCAGAAAAAGGCAAAACATCCTCCAACACGAGGGACTGGGCCGACCCAGTGTCCCTTAAAATCTGTACGCACCTATCTGCAGAGTCTCCTGCCAGTGACACATAACCTGATAGTAGAAAAGGACTATAGGAGGAAGTGTCAACCGTGAACGAATCAAGAACAGCTTGTACAGCCGCAACGCTTT
The DNA here is from genome assembly GCF_024256425.1 of Clarias gariepinus. Taxonomy (NCBI): domain Eukaryota; kingdom Metazoa; phylum Chordata; class Actinopteri; order Siluriformes; family Clariidae; genus Clarias; species Clarias gariepinus. The sequence goes on along the minus strand of NC_071100.1, from coordinate 17,137,772 downwards.
TAGGTTTTGTGTACGTGGCCTTTTGCTTCCACGCCTTACAATCAGAAATCATATGACCAGGATCAAGGCAGTAGAAACAAACCCTCCTTTTCTCTGTGCCCTTCAAAACAGACTTCCCACCACCACCAGACATACTGACATTAGCTTTAGGCACAATGCGAGCGACAGTTTCTGTAACGAGAGGAGTTTTAGACGGACGCACAGAGGAGAAGACAGTTCGGTGAGTAAGTGCAAATTCGTCTGCAAGCACTGCCGCATCAGTAAGCTTTAATACTTTTTGTTCATTTAGATGGACAACAACGTTTTCCGGTAAGCAAGTTTTAAAATCTTCAAGTAAAATTAACTCCTGCAATTCTTCAAACGTGGTAACCTTACTAGCAAGACACCACTTCTCAAAGAGAGTTTTTTTTTCTCTGGCGAACTCCACATGTGTTTGTTTGGCTTGCTTTAAACACGCTCGAAACTTTTGTCGATAGGCTTCTGGGACTAACTCGTATGCCCTCAACACGACTGCTTTCACAGCATCATAGTCCAATGACTCCTCAATTGGTAAGGCAGCACATACCTCCTGTGCCTTGCCAACAAGGTTACACTGCAGCAATAAGGCCCACATGTCCTTTGGCCAATTTAATTTCGCGGCAACACGCTCAAAAGCAACAAAATAGGAGTCTACCTCAGACTCACGAAACGGTGGCACTAACTTGACATATTTGCTAACATCAAACTCAGACCCTGATACCACACCATCACCAGAAGAGGGCGGCCTCACACGAGGCACCGGAATTGGGCGACTACGCAGCGTTTGCACCTCTAACTCAAGCTTGCGCAATTTAATATCACGATCAGCTTGAATTTCAAGAGCTTTCAGCCGAAGCATTTGTGTCTCATACTCCTGCTTCTTTAACGCAAGATCAAGCTCTTTTAATTTCAAAGCTACCTGAGGATCTACAGAAGCTACACTTTTACCGCTAGTAACCGAATTTGAGTCACTTTCTGCGCCAACATCTGCCTCATCCCTTTGCTCTAATGTTTGTTCTGAAAAGATGCCAGCCTCTACCAACTTAATATATATCTCATCTTTAATTGCGTGTTTCCGTGCACTTCTAGAAACTGAAATGTTGTAAAAATCTGCTATTAACAGGAGATCTACTTTTCGACAATTATTAAATTCTTCAAAAGAAGGAGACAGAGTAAACTTTAATAAGTCGAAGTCCATATTTTCACTAATATAGGAATCCCTTACCTACCAAAGTTTAAAGCAGCCAAACAAACTTTGTATTTTAAACAATAAGGGAAAAAAACTTTTGTGATTTTGTGATAAAGAAAAATCACAATGCGGACGAGCCCCCAATTGTTACACTTGTCTCTGGTCTAGGGTCAGAGAGGAGGTAACAAAGAAATCGACAGAGGCAAACTCTTAGGAAAAAAAAAAGCAATATCAAACAAATTAACTGTTTCTCCCCAGTCCCAGCATTCCAGCAAAAGACCACACTAACTTGGTAAATAACAAAAGAGAGTTTTATTTAAGAAGTTCAATGATGAAGGGGAGCAAATCATACTTCAGAAGGGGAACCATGCCAAAATAACAAACATAACAGAGCTAACTTAACAGAGGGACACTATCTAGTCTCACAAAGAAATTAAAACAAACAGAAGTCTTACCTTACTCCCTTTCTAACCAAAAACAGGAGAAAACTTGGGTCAAAAACAAATGGCGTCCACCTCCCTACTGCTCCAACAAAGTAAACCAGTTTAATATTATAAAGAGAAGTCTTAGATTTTTGGCAATCTTTGGTAAGGTCATACAGAGTGAAATTACAACAAGGACACTGCAACACCTCTAGAAGTCCCAACGCAGGGGAACACACAAACAACAAACCAACCACTAGCACGGACACTAAGCTCAGGGGCAGGAGAAGAAACAGTCTCTGGTGGCGGGGCAGCACAGAGTAGGCAGGGGAGAGCTTCACACAAAGTCTCCAGCTTTATTTCCAAAGCCTCTTCTTCAGTAGCCAATCAGGAATCAGGACAAGCCAATGGTGGATGATGGCAATTACCAACAGCTGAACTTCATTAAGCTTTGCAGTAAGGTGGACGAGAGAAAAGAGAATGAGAGAGAAAACCAAAACACGGCAAAACTCAGATTACATATACACACAATATTACAAATAAAAATAATTACGTCTTGGAACGTAACAGCTGTTTGTGTAGCAGGGAGGAAGGTACAAAATACAACATGTTCCATAACAGGGTTAAATTTAACCTTTAATATTTATCAAAATATAAGTGCTGAAGTACTGAAGGAAACAAATTAATAGGAAATGTAGGTAAAATTATGTAGAGCCTGTAGGTCATATAATTACTACATTTCTTATTAAATTAAAAGGTAAAATTAATTCATCAGCCATTTAACAGGTGATTATAACAATACAATGTGACATGAAATATGACTCCTGTTCTTCTGTTCCAGTCTCATACTGTAAGTTTTTTCTTGTCATAATTATGAGCATAACTTATTATACGTATCAAGTCCTTACTTAAGTCAGGTACTTAGTTATATACCTAATTAACCCAGTGTAAGTATGTATCCAATGTTGTAAACATTAAAGCACTTTTTGTAAGTCGCTCTGGATAAGAGCGTCTGCCAAATGCCTAAATGTAAATGTAAATGTAAGTCCGAGGAAAAAAAAGGAAAGATACTGAATACAGAGCTGGAGTCTACACAGCCAAACTATTTACAGTCATGTACAGACGTATTTAATGCACGTGTACAGACGTATTTAAAGTATCATACCTTTTAAATGGACAAAATTCTGAAGCCTTTAATGTAGAAAAACTAAGCAAACTCGCAGTATATTAGCCATGTCTCAGCAACTGGACATGACGCACTAATAAACTACTAAAATATTCATAACTCAAATCACCCAAAGTGCAGTTTAACACCTGATTTGATGTGACGGGTCAAATTTTCAGAACTTTTATCTATTCTTACACAAATTTCTTTGGGTCTAAATATGGCAGTGTGGCCGTACGGTAACGTCACATGATGGAGATCAGTAGAGTCCTGTATGTTAGAACTACACTTGTATTAGAGACTCTGTGTTTTCAGTCTTGTCTTTCTCTTTCCTACAGATGGTGATGTGATCCTGGAGAGTCCTGTCCATCCTGTAACTGAGGAAAATCCTTTGACTTTACGCTGTTTATATCGCAACACAAAGATCTCAGACTCTGGTGCTGTTTTCTATAAAAATGATTCAGTTCTCCAGAAGCAGACTACAGGAGAGATGACCATCAGTAGTGTCTCAATGTCACATGAAGGTTTCTACCACTGTACACACCGAGAGAGAGGAGAGTCACCGAAAAGCTGGGTTTCAGTCAGAGTGAGGAAACCATGTGAGGAAACCACGTCTACTTAGTTGTGTTAGATTTGTAACAATGTGATTTCTAAATTTAGTGTTTAAATGGATATCTGGGTTATTTTCTTCTTTTATTTTCAGCTTCTGGATACAAATTCCTTGTTGTAATTGTAGCACTGAGTTCGGCCTTCGCACTGTTTTTCTTAATGATCTTACTGATCGTGCTGGTGCGCTCCAAGAAGAAAAAAGGTTTGATTATCAGCTCTTCATGTCTATAACAATTAATCTGTTCTTTTCTTCTTATTATTTTTTTTTTAAACATGATCTTGTTTCACCAAGTATATATTACTGCTTTCCTCTGTTGAGAAGGTGTAGAATATCAAACTCCTTCTGCAGTAATTCTGGACACCAGTGAGCCTGCAGGTCAGTCTGTGTTAACAATAAACACACCAGGTTTTGTTTTTGACGTTAGTTGCCTTTTTTCCCTATTTAAAAGAAAATAATAATAATAATAATAAATAAATAAATAAATCATGTGGCCAGTACCAGTGCAGTCTTTTGCAAAAGTGTGGGCACCCCTTGATAAAAAACAGATCTCTGTGACTTTTTTAATTGAAAAGATGTTAACACAGTCTCTCTTGGAAATGCACAATATTTTCAGCAAACATTGATGCATAGTTACTTCTTATGCCATAAATGTATAAAATAAATAAAAACATTATTATGGAACTGTGCAAAAGTTTGGGCACCCTTAAGTTTCCAGAGTCTCAGATTCTTTTACAAGGTTTTAGACCTTGATCAGTTCGTTAGATCTGATGCATGGCAACAGCTGTCATTAGTAAATGTGCACACTCAACAACCATGGGTTCGTCTAAGCAGCTGTGTAAGACTCTGAAAATGAAAGTTACTGATGCCCACGATGCAGGAGAATTCTACAAGAAGATAGCTAAGCATTGTCAGCTTGCAGTTTCCACAGTGAGAAATGTAATCAAGAGATGGCAGTTCAGGGGAACTGTGGAGGTCAAGATGAGATCTGGAAGACCAAGAAAACTCTCAAAGAGAACTGCTCATATGTTGGTCAGAAAGACAAATCAGAATCCCTGTTTGACTGCAAAAAACCTGCAGGAAGATTTAGCAGACTCAGGACTGGTGGTGCACTGTTCCACAAGACCTTCATGGAAGAGTCAGCAGAAGAAAACCTTACCTGCGTCCCCATCATAAAATCCAACGTCAGAAGTATGCAGCAGAACATCTACAGAAGCCTGATGCGTTTTGCACACGAGTGCCTAAACATACCTCGAAATCCACTAAGGAATACCGCAAGAGACGCAAGCTGAAGGTTTTGGAATGACCATCACAGTCCCCTGATTTAAACATCATTGAAAATTTGTGGGTAGATCTTAAAAGAGCTGTGCATGCAGGATGACCAAAGAATATTACAGAACTAGAAGCCTTTTGCAAGGAAGAATGGGAGAAAATCCCAAGGACAAGAATTGAAAGACTTTGATCTGGCTATAAAAAGCATTTGCAAGCTGTGATATCTGCCAGAGGAGATGTTACTAAGTACTGATTATGTAGGGTGCCCAAACTTTTGCACAGTGCCACAATAATGTTTTTATTTTTTATCTTTGTTCAATTTATGTTAGACATAAAAACTAACTATGCATCAATGTTTGCTGAAAATATTGTGCATTTTTTTCATTTTCAAAAGAGACTGTGTTTACCTCTTTTCAATAAAAAAAAATCACCACAATCTGTTATTTATCAAGGGGTGCCTAAACTTTTGCATGAGACTGTATATATAAAAGCTCTAATTTTGGGAAAACCTTGTACATGTAGAGAGTAAAACAGTTTGCTAAAATCAGTGAACTCCAAAGGTATTACTGTGCAGTAGGCATCTATGCCAGCTAGTACAGCTTGTTTTTTCTTACATATATAAAAAAATCTGTGGATAACAGTGTTATATTACCGCGAACACAAGTACTTTTTTTCAACACATTCTTGTATTGTTAATATAGCCTTGACGAATAGTTCTTTAGGCTCCCTGAAAAATATTTTTCCAGTCCCTGTGCATGACCAGTTGAAGAGGAATGCTTTTTGTTTGTTAAGCCACATAGTGACCTAGGAATCGTTCAAGCCAAAAAAAATTTAAAAACTTGATGCATGAACAGTGGGAAACAGGTGCACATCATGATGGTAGATGATCAGGCCGGTGATTAATATACTGATGATGCTAAAATCTAAGTGTTTAGAACAGACAAGAGGGGAAATAAAGTTGCTGCTGAGAGTTACATAACCAATCTTTTTTTATATTCTCTTAACATTATACACTTTGTAGCCTGTCGCAGTAAAGCATTCGTTTCTATTTCTTTTATTTAACCTACATTGTTTAATTTATTTTGTATGAAGAAACGAGAAGTGGCTCAAGATGTTTGCACAGTAATATAATTAGAAGTTTGTTAAGGGAATGAAGGTGCTAACGAGTCTCTAACTTTTTCATAGATGATGCTGCTGCTGGACCGAGTGATGTGACTTATGCTGAAATTGAACTAAAAAAACTAAAGAAACCAAAGAAAAAGCCAGGTAAAAAAACAATCTTTTAATTTACTAACAGAATTGCAACCTTTTTGTATTTCATATTACCCATTTGTGTATTTATCATACAATTACAGTTATTAGTCATTTAGTAATTAAAATTAACTCATTATAAGGTAACAGATGTACATGTGCTGTAGTTATGGAAATTTACGTGGTTTATCTTAGTGAATGCTAACTGAGTGTCCGTTACTCACTAGGAAAGAGCAGTAAGGGAGATGAGACTGTGTACTCAGAACTGAAGCAGGACACAGATAAAGGTAAGATGAGCTAAAAGTGCACACACAATCTCTCCAGAGTATTTCTATTGCTTTTGCTTGAATTGAATTGCTATTGCTTAAGCAAAGAGAGAGATTTACACTATACATGCTATAAGTGGCAGAGACGTACAGATGAAGGCACAGCAATAGAAATCACTTAGACAACAAGCAAAGTTTAATGGTCTGGAAGTCAGAACTGGTACATACGTCTCATAAAGCCAAGGGATTAAAAACTTTATTTGGTATTATTTTAATAATCCCTTTTACTTTTATCACATTTTTACTATTCAAACCAAAGACTGTATATGCCTATATATACTGTATGCCTTGGTGGTGTGGTTTGGGGTTTAGTGGTTGGCTACAGCTAAATTTCACCACTTCCAAATGATAATAGTGTTTACTTTTATTTATATAATGAGATAACATCAATATCATCTCCTTGGGTTTCCCTACAATAAAGGTATACAAAAAGGCATTGCTAATGCACTGATAAACAGTTTTGAGATTATCTGATATCTTTGAAAGATTGTACCAAAGATTTACTGTATTAACAATGTTGACAGTTCTGTAGCATAATGTGTTTCTCTTCTGTAAACCACTCTAACAGACACTCTGGGAAGGTTTTTTTTAGCTTTGTGCCTATGACTTCATCACAACTGTGCTGATATTTATCACAGCAGCACTTCATGTCATGTGATATTGTCAGGGGTCAGGGGTAGCTCAGTGGTTAAGGGATTGGACTACGGTTCGGAAGATCCCAGGTTCAAACCCCACAACCACCAAGTTGCCACTGTTGGGCCCTTGAGCAAGGCCCTTAACCCTCAACTGCTCAGATGTATAATGAGATAAAAATGTAAGTCGCTCTGGATAAGAGCGTCTGCCAAATGCCTAAATGTAAATGTAAATATTGTTTATATACCATCTTCTTGCCAGTTTCTCTCTCTCTCTCTCTCTCTCTCTCTCTCTCTCTCTCTCACACACACACACACACACGCACACAGTTTGCTTTAACTTGACACAGGTTTATTTTAAGATATGTTGAAACCGAGATATGTGGATTTACCTTGTATTTGTCTGTTAAACACAACCTTGTATCTTTGGGATGCTTTAAACATATTCAAAATTCACTGGATAATATTCACACTTTCTTATGCCAGTAAATGAAAATCACATAAAAATACCTGGAAATGCCTATTCACCTGTGCGTCCGCACAAGCATACATGCTCACAACACTTAGCCCACTTGAATAGTCTAGTGTGCACTTCATAGACTTTACACAGAAACTTTAAAATTAGCCTTTAGGTGGCTAGATTATATATATATATATATATATATATATATATATATATATAGTCTGTTTGTGTGTGTGTACAGTATATATTACTTCAATTCAGTTTCATTTGTATAGCGCTTAACAGCTTTATAATGAAACATTTTGTAAATGATATAAAAATAAAATAAAACTTAAGTATACATTTCATAATCAATGAAATTTGAAATCGCTGAAAATTGCAAATTCAGTTAGTTAAATGATCAGATTGTTCCTGATGGACAAGCCGATGGCAACAGTGGCAGGGTAAAACTTTCTGAAATATTATAAACCAAAAACCAGAAACCAAAAAAAAAAGCCTGGTGGGAAAAAAATATTTCAATTTACTCAGTGCAGAACTGCTACCTTTTTGTATTCCATATTACCCATTTGTGTATTTATCTTAAAATATCTGCTATTAGTCATTTAGTAATTTAAATTGAATCATTAAAAGGTAGTAGATCTTCATGTGCTGTAGTTTATCTTAATGAACACTGAATCAATGTCCGTTGCCCACTAGGAAAGAGCAGTAAGGGAGATGAGACTGTGTACTCAGAACTAAAGCAGGACACAGATAAAGGTAAGATCAGCTAAATACTTTTTTTATTTTTTTACTTAAAAAAACTAAAGAAATCAAAGCAAAGTTAAGGTAGGATTATTATTATTATTATTATTATTATTATTATACAGATGTTAATAGAGGTACATGTACTGTAGTTATGAAGGTTTGGGTGGTAAATAGACAAAATGATGTGTGTGTTTCTTAGTGAATGTTAATTCAGTGACTGTTACTCACTAGGAAAGAGCAGTGAGGGAGATGATAATTTGTACTCAGAAGTGAAGAAGAACACAGATAAAGGTAAGATGAGCTACACAACAGTATCTCTCTACACAATTGTATTGTTTTGACAAACAGAGAGATATTTACACTGTGTTTAATACATTCAGTAATATGACTGATATTTTTACAGAGAGTGAAAAATGAGTTATTTTTACTGCGTTGTAGGGTTTCAGCTCTTTGAGTGAATCTTTGAGGCTGATTTGATTAAACTGATTTACAATATATAGTATACACTTTATCCGCTAGCCATCCACTGTCTAGCACAATGTACTGTAGTGTATCTTACCAATTCTGCTTTATTTCGTGGCAAATGATGATAACACAAAACCTGGTATTTTGTCAATAATGAGCAAGGTAATTGTTTTAAATGTTTAAACTTTATTATACATGACCAAAACAACAGTTCTTCATAAAGAAACAAGAATTTATTGAGCTATGCCAATGTACATGGGACTGCGCTACTTAAAACACATGCACACATACAAACACACAAACCGTTCAGTGGTGAAAGTTAATTGGAGTTCTGAGGTACTTCTAGTACTGCTTATTAGATCTGAGAAGGTCACAAGTGCAGAGCCTTGCTTTTATCTGGTCTGCTTAGTTTTGGTTTCGCACCAATGTTTAGCAAGGTATGAAGCCTTGTTTGTTTGGTTGCGTTATGGTGAGCGTTCTCCTTGGTGATTTGCTTCTGTAGGATGGGAGACATGGTTGTGCTGACATTGCATTAGTTGGCTGTCTAGCAGTTGGATGGCGTCTTTTGGGGAATCCCTCGGTGACGCCTTGGTTGCTCTCGATTTCTCTGAAAGATTTTCCTTGTTGCAAGACTCATCAGAGATGTCTTGAAGAGTAAGACAACTCGATTGCTTGTTATTGTAGCATGTGAGCGCTGGTCAGAGCTTAAGGTGAGGGAGAGTGCACGGCGAAAGAGCCAGAGCTCAGCGAGCTTAATGAGCTCTGGAGAGCCTGAAGAGTCTCAGAAAGCTAAAAGCTGTGCATGGCGAGGGAGTTTGGTGAACCTGTTCAGCCCTTGGTGTTTTGAGTCGGTTCGTCCCACAGGGGGTTGTCCCTATCAGATGTTGTCACAGTTAGGGTTAGCCACGCTCCACACGGAACATCCTGATGAAGTTTCAGTACTTTTATAAAGTGTATTACATTAAGGGCACTGGTGGCTCAGTGGTAGGTGTTTCTCCTGCCATGCGAAAGGCCCGGGTTCGATTCCCAGCCAGTGCCCAAACCCCAGCCACTGGATGCAGTGTCGGTCCCAAGCCCGGATAAAATGGGAGGGTTGCGTCAGGAAGGGCATCCGGCGTAAAACCTGTGCCAAGTTATACTATGGACTGGATATTCCGCTGTGGCGACCCCTTGTCGGGAGCAGCCGAAAGACCAACAACAACATAAAGTGTATTACATTAGCTACCAACTTAAACTACCAACTTTTCATTCGCATCAATGTCCTTTGAATAAAACAAGCTTTCATTCAGTATCAAACATCCCATATCTTTCATACTCATTCATATTTTTATCTACACAAAAGGGTTATGTTAATTATACCTTCTTGGTTATAGTGAACACGTCAAGCATAGCACAAAGACGTAACGCATACTAAATAAGCATATATGTATTTGTATATATTGGCCTTAATGGCACACTTTAGATAATTGTCTTTGGAATTGTCCCCATTTCTGGAGTCTTTGTTTAAGAGAGAAAAAGTACAGTATAATATATTGACAATGGTGGCACAGTGGTGTAGTAGTTAGCACAGCGGCCTTGAACCTCCAGGGTTGAGGGTTAAATTCCTGGCTCAGGTCTATGTGTGCATGCAGCTTTCCCTGTGCTTGGTGAGTTTCCTCTGGGTACTCCAGTTTCAAAGGTATGCAGATTAGGTTAATTAGCATTTTCAGTGTGTGTGTGTGCTTGTGCACTGCGATGGACGAGCATCCTGTTCAGGGTCTATTCTCGGCTACAGGCCTCCTTTGACCTTGTAACATCCCAGCAGCTGGCCAATGAGGAAGCAGCTCTGTAACACCCACCAACATGGTACAGTATATTTGTGTCAGGAGGAAGAAACGGGAAAAACTTATCAGCAAAACAATTAACATTGTTTCATTTAATTTCAATAAATTTAATCATCTTCAATTTAACATCAGTTAATATTCAAATATGAATAGTAAAAAAAATAAAGTGAGACAATAAAGCTATAACTCTGTAATCTGTTATAGATGCTGCCGCTGGACCAAGTGATGTGACTTGTGTTAAACCTGAACCGATAAAACCAAAGAAGAAACTTTTTTCTTTATTTAAAGGTAAATGTAGTGTAGTTCTGGAAGTTTAAGTGGTAAACGGAATGATGTGTGTATCTTGTGAATGATGTGAATGTTAATTCAGTGACTGTTACTCACTAGGAAAGAGCAGTGAGGGAGATGATAATTTGTACTCAGAAGTGAAGGACAACACAGATAAAGGTAAGATAAAAGTGTAGGCCTACATATAAAGTTTATCCGGAAAGTGTTCACAGCGCATCACTTTTTCTACATTTTGTTATGTCACAGCCTTATTCCAAAATGGATCAAATTCATTTTTTTTCTCATAATTTTACACACAACACCCCATAATGACATCATGAAAAAGTTTACTTAAGATTTTTGCAAATTTATTAAAAATTAAAAAAATTGGTAAAGCACATTTGCATAAGTATTCACAGCCTTTGACATGAAGTGTACAGTGGGAGCCACGTCAAACAGCCGCTTGGAGCATGATAGGTCCATGATAGGTCCGTGACAGGACCATGATCGATCCGTGCACGGAATGTGATCCCCCGCGATGACGTAGTTAACGATGCCCCGCCCCATAAAAGCCCCCATGCGCTTTCTAAAAAGATGGTTGCAATGCTGTATAATTCCGCCAGATGGAGCATTGACTGCTTCAGTTAACTGCAGTGTCCAAGCAGCCGGTTACTATATTTTATATATATATATATCATAACTTACGTCAACATAGTTTCATAAATAGATGATGTGGTAAATAAGAGGGATAAAAAACGATTCATAAAACAGATTTAAATCCCTCAATACACAACTCATGATGCTTATGCTATTTTTAATTAATGATTAAATTAATTAATAAAACTACTTATTGCAATATTTTTCACGACATCCTTAATAATACTTAAAGACACGGTAACATCTGTAATTTATCTATACCAGTCGTTGTAGGTATGGAATACAAGTGCGGGCTATGTACAGTATTTTACATTATGGTGTTTTTATCTATTTCTGTTTAGTACACTGGTAGATAATATTTTGCTGGTAGATATATTTTATTCTTCTTTGAAGATAGCGATTAAAATTTAACTCCTGCTTGGGTTTGTTTTCGTTATATTTTTGATGTTTTTTCTGATGTTTTTTCTCGCTGATAGTCAAAAATTGGCATAATAAATCGATTAATAACGCATAATATCTTAAACAAATATCTGTTCATACGGATCAGTATGTCTTTAGTCATTTAACCAGCATAACGTTTCCCCATCAAAGATCTGATGGGGCATTAATCACTTATCACTACGGTGAATAGATGCGGCAGCAGAGACAGATTAAATCCCCATAAACCTTCACACCTGAACACAATACTAACAGAACTAAACAGTTCCAGAGGGTCAGCGCCTGTTATTAGGACAGGAATCACCTACAGGATACTACTGTAATTTTTACTGCTTATATATTTTTGCCATAGTTTCATTTGGTTTTACGCGATTTCATGTTTTATTTGTTTGTGTGTGTACGTGTGTCTGTGTGTGTGAGAGAGAGAGAGAGAGAGAGAGCGTGCGCGCGGGAGAGGGCTTATATTGTGATTTATTCAAGGTTACTAAAGCCTGGCTTCCTACTACTAATATAAATATTTCAATGTAACCCATGGGTCTCAATCACAAAATCAGCCAACGCTGTAAACAGATGACAAGACAAATTATATAGGCTACTCTGAAACGTTAATTTGAACTTAAATATATATATATATATATATATATATATATATATAAATTTCGGGGCTTCTCAGTCTTTCGTTAATTTTACTACTGACTGGAAACCAATGTGGCTTATTAAAGATGCACTGTTTTATTGGACATGGCTGTTTTGTAATGTTCTGCAGAATAAACTCTGTCTACGGTTCGAATATACTGTGAACGTCTCAAAGTCACGTCTCTAGATCCTTCTGCAGTAATGTTATCGTGGTGTAAATTATTAACGTATCGATGTATTTCACTTGCAGACAAAATAGTCTAGTAACGAAAGTAATGAATTTGTCACTACTCTTCTCTTACGCAGCACGGCTAAAAAGATAATAAAAATTACACCAATCCATGATGCTACCCTGTCCATACACAACACTGGCTGGGGAGATGAACTCAGACTTTACAAAACTTACTATTATTTCATGAGATGAAATTAAGCTAGGATGAAGAGAACAGAAGTGAACTCTCCTCTGTGTAATATCTAAGTAGAGTGTAACTGGAGCAGCCACAAAATGCCCCCGTCTAACTCTGATTAGGAAAAGCTCACAGACACCAAACCTGCAGCACTTTGGTGTAATTTTTATTATCTGTTTAGCCGTGCTGCAGAGAGGTGAGATGAGTAGTGACAAATTCGTTACTTTTAATAACTTGATGTTTGATTGAATATTATATAATTTCCAAGTTTGATAGTGTCGATTTTAGAGTGCATTATACGATGCGAAAAAGAAGTAAATAAACACGTAGCAATGCAAAGAGGACAGAGCTGCGAAATATTTAAGCAATATAAATTTAACAAAGTGTGATCATAATGGTTGTTGTTGCTGCTGTTTAGGTAATTGGTTCCACCGTGTTACTGAACGCAACTGTGTTCACAAAACCGAGCGTAGGTAAAGAAAAACACTCGCTAACGCGTTTGAATGAAAAGGGGCGGCGGCTTTTCTTTGAAGATAGCGATTGCGTAATGGGCGGCAATCCATGGCAGGGGGGTATAACACACCTCTGAACGTCTTTTGTCTTGTAAATGATTATCTTTGTTCACCTTCCAATCCCCCACAGCGCACACACTCTCTACACTGTTGCTATGTCTGTTGGGACACTTGGTTATACACAGCACCTTAATGTATGAAACACTTACTTCCTGGTTTGTTTTATTTTAAATATTGCTTATTACCTTTTCCCGCAAAATAAACATTAAACATAAACAACATCTTATCATTGTGTAAATTATTAACATATTGGTGTCTTTTAATTAAGGACAAAAACAGACCCTGCGCTTGTGTTTAGGACTGGTGCTGAACAGCTGTGTTCTTAGGTTTAATCAACGATTTACAAGACAACAGTTAAAGCGTTTGTGGATGAGAGGTGTGTGTGTGTGTGCGCGCGCGCGCTCCTGCATTTCTCCGTTGGTTTAACACAAACATTTTGCGCACAGACAAGTCTGAAGTACCCCTCCCCCCGCCAAAACCACACACACACACAGAGAGCAATTAGCACCATGTCATAGTCAGTATTCTCCACTGAGGTTTCTTACCTTCCATTCCTTCTAAGTTTGTCTTTGCTCTTTTAATGGAGTTCTTAAAACCCCCCAAAAAATTATACTGAGAAAAAAATGATTATGGGTCACAATCACAAACACAAACTAGCACAGATACATATGATAAAGTGTTTAACTGTTGTTTTCATTTGTTTCTATAACAATAATTAATATAATTATTATTATTATTATTATTATCATTATTAGCCCAACTCTTTGACTATTTAAAACAATGTCGGGTCCCGTTTTTGCACATTGAAGTTGTTGGTTTAAGTAAATGTATTTTTAAATACACAAAAATCCCCCAACAATTAAAACACGCACACATGACTTTAAAAATAAAATTTATTCTTTCAAAACTAGTCAAAGGTAAAACAATAATTTGTATAAAACAGGTGAAAACATGTTTAATTTTTGCTTAAAGGTCATTAAAATACCCGGATAACACCAGCTGCTTATCAGTCTCTATCTGGTTCTTTTATATTAAAATATTATTTTTAAAAAATATTAAAGATGGAACTGTTTAATTCTTTGTTTCCCCCCTAAAGTATTAGACGTTTTGCAATTCTATGTTCAGAATATACATTAGACCTGACCAAACATCATTCTAAAGCTGTTGCACTGTGACGTCATCCCTCCTACAGTTCCCTTTAACAGCTTGTTCAGGCTCCTCCAGTAGCTCCAAAAGGCCAACCGTCATCCGTCTGACCGCCCAATCCTCCACGGCGGAGCTCTGATTAAAGAAAACAGGAGAATTTAGTGAAGACAAAGATAAATAAACTTTACAGAATATCTAGTTGTAATAAATATAAAATATATTAGTAAACCTACACCACAGAGTGTGTAAAATACTGTTTTGGGGAATTCTGGAATGTAAATAAACTGGGATAACTTTAACCATTGAACTTTGTTAGTGTTAAGCCCGGTCTGTCTGTATTATTGTCTGCATTAAATTAAAATGCGCTTTTCATACAAATAAGTTAGGCGATATAACACTCTTATATATTAGTTCATCTCTGAAGCGAAACTATAACTTCCCGAGTACTGAAGCCCCCCTCACCTCCCCCCCCACACACACACTCCCCCCCCCCCCCCCACTCCTTAACTGATAAACACCTCAGAGTTTGTATCCAGCTTGGTAACTAAGCGCTCGCGCTACCGCGCAAAGTCACAGCCAAATTGAGAAAAATATAAACCCGGTTATGAGCATTTAGCTCGCGAGCTCCTGTACATCTATCCTCAGCTTGTGTCCTTCATGAACTGCATCACATTATATTCACAGAAATAACCTGCAGATTAACTCTTACCCAAAGAATAAATAAATGCTGAATTTATCCCGACAACACGCAGTCAGATTCTAAAGGCATTTTTATAAAACACAAACACTCTTCATCCGGTAGTGCAGCTTTTGTAATAGGGACATTAATAGTATTTTCGAAGCCTAGGTGTCTTTTTTAGTTAAAGAGGAGTGACATTGGTGATACTGACAGTAAACTGTAATGTTAACTCCAGACTTGGTAAACAGATCATTAAGTTATCTAAAGTCACATCCGACCGCTGCTGGTGCTGCCAGTGATTTTCAAAACGGCTGATAAAAAAACTAAACTGGGAAATAAACTGTAAACTAATCCCAAACAAATTTTATAAATTAAAACACCACTTACCGCGAATAGTCCATTAAGCCGCCATCTTCATCTCTAGTGCAGTTTGGCAGCGTCAGTTCGGCGGGGTGGGTTGTTAAAATCACGTGATTGCAACTCAGCGCAGCTAAATTGCTGGCTTGTGTTAACGTGTCCTTGAGAACGAAGCGCCATCTAGTGGTGGAACCAGGTAAATGCATAAATAGGGCTTAAATGGGCGTGTTTACTGTGAAATCTTGACATGCCTTTCTCGAAGAAAAAGGAGGGGGGACTACGGCGTGCATAGGGCAGCCGTACGCCATTTGTACGCAATTCACACGGCCACGGCTATTTGGCGTGGCTCCATCTGTATGTGTGCGTGTATGTGTGCTTGTATGTGTGTGTGTGGGTGTATGTCTCTGCTTGTGCCTTGTGATGGACTAGCACTCACTCCAGGATGCATCCTCACTGGTGCCCTGATGTGACCCCGTACATGATAAGCAGTATAGATGATTAGTCAGTGAGTAAATATGTTGAAAGTGAATAACAAATTGAAAACTCTAAAAACTGACATTAAACTTAATATTACCTTGTCCTGAGAATATAGTGGAGATTAAAACAGCTGGCCAATAAGAATGCAGTCCTATAACGCTCATCCTACACCAGCTGGCCAATGAGGAAGCAGCTCTGTAACACTCACACACACAGTATATTTGTGTCAGAAATGCAAATGTTAAAATATGAACAAACACTAAAAAAAGAGGAAGAAACGTGGAAAACTCAGAGGCAAAACATTTAACATTTTTGCATTTAATTTCAGGGTTTTTTTCTTTTTGTAAGGGGTCTTGCAATTATTTTTTATTCATCTTCAATTTAAGTGATAGTTGATATTCAAATATGAATAGTGGAAAAATAAATTAAGAACATAAAGCTATAAATCTGTAATCTTTTCTAGATGCTGCCCCTGGACCAAGTGATGTGACTTGTGTTAAACCTGAACTGATTAAGGAACCAAAGAAAAATCAAGGTGGAATTTATATATATTTGTTTTTCTATTTCATTATTACTTTTGATGTTATTATTTTATGACCATTTCTGAATTTCATTTAACCCCTTTAACATTTTTTGCCAATTACTAATCTTAACACATAGTGTTCTGTAACTGATCAGAATCATTCAGTAACTAAAATGAAAATGATTGAAGTTATTAGAGGTAAATGTACTGTAGTTCTGGAAGTTTAAGTAGTAAACAGAATGGTTTGTGTTTCTTAGTGAATGTTAATTCAGTGACTGTTACTCACTAGGGAAGAGCAGTGAGGGAGATGATAATTTGTACTCAGAAGTGAAGAAGAACACAGATGAAGGTAAGATGCACTAAAAGAGTACACACAATCTCTCTACACAACAGTATTGATTTGACAAAAAGAGATATATTTACATTGTGTTTAATACTTTCAGTAATATGACACTATATCACCCAATGTGGTGTCAACACATGATGTTCCTAAATATAATGTCACTCAATATAATGCAACACAGAAATCTATTAACCACTTTTCAGCATAAGATTGAGGCATTATCATGGCTGACCTGTTTGAGATGTCAAAAATCCCTCTACAATTTTGCTTCCTCATTGTCTTAAAATCAAGTCTGTGCTTTCTGTGTGTGTGGTGTCACCTGATCCAGGTGTCAATAGGTCTTACATATTCATGAAAAGTCATGGATTATTCAGTTAAACAGAGGCTCTGCGGAGAAGAGTTTGGCACATCAGTCACTTCACCCCAAATAAAAGGTCCTTCTGAGTGTTATAATATAGTTGTAACATAACAGATATACAAACTGAACAAATAGTGCTCACTGAATACTAAACCCAAACTGAACACGTTGATTAATAAACCGAGATGTGTGTTTCTTCGCCCCACCCCTATGAAAACGGCGTATTCAGAGAAAGGCTCGCCTGGAGAGTTTGTGCGCGGACCACTGAGCTTCTGCGGATTCTAAAATTTACATTGTAACCGTTTTTTAGGGCCCTTAAAAAACAGTAGGGCCCTTTACACACTATGACGACGTAGGACTGATGCTATAGTGCTTGGGCCCTAAATAGTGAGAAAATAACGTTATAAATCTGTAATCTTTTCTAGATGCTGCCCCTGGATTAAGTGATGTGACTTGTGTTAAACCTGAACTGATGAAGAAACCAAAGAAAAATAAAGGTAGGATTATTATTTTTTTATGACCATTTCTGAATGTCATTTAACCCTCTTAAACCATTTTTTTCCCCAATTACTAATCTAAATGAAAAGTGTTTGGTAACTGATGAAAGTTAATAGAGGTAAATGTAGTGTAGTTCTGGAAGTTTAAGTGGTAAACAGAATGGTGTGTGTTTCTTAGTGAATGTTAATTCAGTGACTGTTACTCACTAGGAAAGAGCAGTGAGGGAGATGATAATTTGTACTCAGAAGTGAAGAAGAACACAGATAAAGGTAAGATAAGATAAAAGTGTACACACATCTCTCTACACAACAGTATTGTTTTAACAAACAAACATTTGTATTGTATTTACTACATCAATTAATATTAGTAATGTTTTTACAGAGAAATGTGTAAGAACATTAACAGTGGTTTTTGCTCAGTATATATTCAGTATTGAATGTGATTTGTGCCAAAAATGACTGAACAAAAGTAAAAAAAAAAAAAAAATCAACAAAAATACATTGACACTGGTGTAGTAGTTAGTAGTTAGCATTGTGACGTTGCACCTCCAGTTTCTTATTCGATTCTCCGCTCAGGTCTGTGTGCATAGAGCTTACCCTTTGGTGGTTTTCCTCGGGTTACTCCAGTGTGTGTGTGTGTATGCTTGTGCTCTGTGAGGGGACTGCCACCCTGTCCAGGGTTTATCCTACCTGGTGCCCTGAATGCCCTGAGCCACAGGTCTTCTGTGACCCTGTACAGGATCAACAGTATAGATAACTAGTGAGACAGTAAATGAATTGAAAGTGAATAAAAAATTGCAAACACTAATCACTCACATTAAACGTAATGTTAACTTGTCCTGAGAATGTGGTGGAGATTTAAACAGCTGGCCAATAAGAATGCAGTCCTGTAACGCCCACCCACACGATATATTTGTGTCAGAAATGCAAACGTAAAAATTGGCATCAAAACAGTTAACATTTTTGCATTTAATTTGTTTATTTGTTTTTCTGCAATTCTTTTTGTTTTTAATCACCTTCAATTTAACATCAGCTACAATTCAAATATGAACAGTAAGAAAAAATAAATCTGAAATATTTTCTAGATGTTGCTCCTGGACCAAGTGATGTGAAACCTGAAGTGATGAAGAAACCAAAGACAAATCAAGGTGGAATTTTTTTTCTATTTTGTTTTATGACTATTTCTGCATTTCATTTAACCCCTTAAACCATTTTTCATACTTTCTTATCTTAACACATAGTGTTCTGTAACTAATCAGAATTATTCAGTAACTAAAATTAAAATGATAGACGTTATTAGAGGTAAATGTAGTGTAGTTCTGGAAGTTTAAGTGGTAAACAGAATGGTGTGTGTTTTTTAGTAAATGTTAATTCAGTGACTGTTACTCACTAGGAAAGAGCAGTGAGGGAGATGATAATTTGTACTCCCACAGAATAATGTGTGTTTCTTAGTGAATGTTAATTCAGTGACTGTTACTCATTAGGAAAAAGCAGTGAGTGTGTGTGTGTGTGGTGTCACCTGATCCAGGTGTCAATAGGTCTTACATATTTATGAAAAGTCATAGATTATTCAGGTAAACTTCAGAATTAGACTCTGCTGAAAAGAGTTTGGCACATCAGTCACTTCACCCCAAATAAAAGGTCTTTCTGAGTGTTATAATATAGTGGGAACATAACAGCTATACAGTGGTTACTCATGCGGAATGTCTATGACTGCCACGCACTCTGTTGCGGCCAAACGCCAACAGACAAAATAAATCAGTCGCAATTCAAAGTAATTTGTGAAATGATTGCCAGGTGGCGCAAACATTTTTATTTTTAAGGGTAAAAATGTCAATTTTGGAGTCAGTGGTCCGAGCACAACGTAATAATCTTTGTATGATAAAATAACTCGTGGCATGAATCTACACGAGGAGCTTCAGTTTCAAATAATCATTGCACTCATTGCAAAAACACATGATAATAATAATCAAAAGAGTGAGCCGCTTTATTTAATATACTAACATGTTTTTGCTGTGTAGTGGACCGCGCACGCACAACCTTTCGCGGGCGAGCCTCTGAATACGCCATTTTAACGGGGGTGGGGATAAGAAACACTGCACGGGCAGAGGTATGACGTGCTCAAGTTCACCGAAACCGATACAGAATAGCGCTGTATCCCTGTTTGCTTTCATTATTTTTTTAAATCATAACGTTTTCTCGTCATTGTGCGTGCACTTAAATAAAAGTAAAGTCTTATAAAGGCTATGTAGCTTATATAGGTTTATTATGTTGTTTTTGCCCATTAATCTAACCACACCTGTGGCTCACCCACGTTTTCTGATACACACAGCCAGAGTTTTCTAACCAGGCGAGTGTTACACATGATAAAATATAAAGGCTTACTGTGTTAACATTTAAATTAGATGTAACTAAGAAACCCCTATATTTAAGTTTTAAATTTGTACTGTAATTTTAGTACTGTGATGATAAATTTGTTTAATGTTTCACTTGTATTTTACAAGGTTTTTGCCGGTGGTGGTACAGCACAAAAGGGGTGCTGGGATGTAAAAATGTAATGTGTTAAAAAGTTTTCATTATTAATTAAAGAACATTATGATAATCACAACAATCTACTCCATTTAATTCTTATATTAACGCAAAAACACATCGAGATCTGCTGACGCAGTAGCACGTCCTGACAATGTTTTAATTTTTATGGTCATTAATTTTCATTTATTTCAGTTAATAAATCTACTACAAATTTAAAGAACACAAAATATAAGATGACAAAAAACATACATGCGTAGCTTTTCTAATTACACATGATAAAATCTAAAGGCTCACTGTGTTAAGGTTTACTTTGCTTAAATTTGATGGAACTAAGAAACCCCTATATTTAAGTTCTAAATTTGTACTGTAATTTTAGTACTGTGATGATAAATTCGTTTAATGTTTTACTTGTATTTTATAAGTTTTTTGCCGGTGGTGGTACAGCGCAATGGGGGTGCAGGGATGTAAAAATTTAATGTGTTAAAATGTTTTCGTTATTTATTAAAGAACATTATGATGATCACAACAGTCTACTCCATTTAATTCTTATATTAACGCAAAAACACATCGACATCTGCTGACGCAGTAGCACGTCCTGACAATGTTTTAATTTTTATGGTCATTAATTTTCATTTATTTCAGTTAATAAATCTACTACAAATTTAAAGAACACAAAATATAAGATGACAAAAAACATACATGCATAGCTTTTCTAATTACACATGATAAAATCTAAAGGCTGACGTTTACTTTGCTTAAATTCGATCCTAATAAGATTTAATTTAATTTAAATTCTACATTTGTACTGTAATTTTAATACTGTGATTATAAATTCATTTAACTACAATGTTTCACTTGATTTTATCCGCTACTATGTGCAGCCCTAACGGAGCGCGGCTCATTAATCCTGCAGAGAATGAACTGATGCCCGAGGCGTCAGTCTAGAGTTATATAGCGCCATTCAGCGGTAGAAGTCAGCAAACGCACAAACCCAAATGTCGACACCGTGAGTTGTGGCGGTAAAACCAGAATACCGTATTAATATCTGTAGGTGAGAGCAGCTGATTCACACCTGGAAAGGGGTGAATTATTTGCATTTGAATGTTGTCTGACATTGTAAAGCACACACAGTAACACTAAAACAACAACTTAAAATACAATTCCTTATAATAAATAGGAATAAGTGGCCCTGATTATACTTCATAAATATTATTTAGTACAGCAAAATTTCTCCACGCTCTGGAAAACTTTATACGTGCGGTTAAGCGCTGATTAATATAAATGCCCATACCAAAATTATGTTGCTCAGAATGAGCTTTTTCTTGTCACATGAGACTGAATGGAGACTGAACTCTTTGCAAGCTCGACTTTGTCTTTACTATTTCTCCTAAACCCCACTTAGAAGAACAATAGACATAACTGAGACACAAACTGGACATACTTTTGAGAAACATTCGAAAAATCTGAGATGTACATGAGAAACAATACTAAATTTGAAGGAGAAGCAAATGAGCCATATACAAGACCATAATGAGATAAAAGTCAGATATAAATGAGATGCATGAGACACAAATGAGTAATATTATAGTTTTATTGAACATATCAAAAATCCTCAATTAACAGCATACAGTGTATTAAATTTACAATTCACACAATATAATAGACACCAGCAAAATCTGGCAAATCAAGACACTGATACAAAATGTCACTAAACCTGACAAAGATATTAAATGTCACACTGCTCAACTCAAAGTATGATTTATACAGGAGTTACACAAAGTCCACAGCATTGTGACAATCTTTCAGTGAAAAGAATCAGTCAAAAAGGAGATGAAAAAATTTAAGGAAAATTGGTTGCTTGCTGCTCATGGGCTGCTGCTTACCTGACTGATGATGTGGTGCTGATGGAGACCCCGGAACATTCTCCTGCAGTTTCTTTGTTGAGATTCCTGGTCTCCTGAGGTGGCATGCTTCTGAAAAGAACCCAATTAAAGTAAATTGTATATAATTAGCAAGATAACCTTTCTACAAACAAACATATATGGGTCTTTATTTATAGAATATAATTAACCAATGCCGTTAAAGTTACATGTTCTGGTAACTACTATTAAACACTGAACACTACATCATAAAACTACTGGTTTTCAAAAACTGATCATGCAGTGACATTAACTTACTATAAAAAAATAAAAAAAAACTTAATATGTCAAACCACACTGGTTACTTAGGGCATGTCTAATAATAATACTGTAACCAGCTGACTGATTTTTACCATTAAAAAAAAAAAAACTTTCAACCTTACAAGGGTTAGTTAGCTAGATATGCTAATCCACATGCTAAACCACCAACAGGTAACTTTTGAATTATTTTTGCAATTTAAGAACAAACGTAAGCTGTGTAAATTTGTAAAGTATACCACAGTTTTTTTGTTATTTTCCCACAGACTCTGTGGTTTTAAATTACATTTTGACTCCTTGTCAATAATAATTCATTTAAAATTCGAAAAAGTAAAACCCATCTTCACTGGCCGCCTTGTCTTCTTCTTCTTGGTCTTCTTCATTTTTATCTGCGGCAGGCAACGTAGTTTGTGCAATACCGCCACCTTAAAGTCTGGATAAATGATGATTGGTAAAGTGTTTATTGCTGACCTGACACCGAGGCCTGACGATGATGTCTTTATTAGAATCTATATGTACTGTAGGCTTAATTAGGTTGGCCATAAAAATGTTGAACATTTAGTCATAAACAGATACAAACAGAGATAGACTATAAAAAATGTATTCTTTGTTCAAAAACAATTGTCAGCTGGTGATCATCTGTGTAAACAACATTTAACCAATGTTGTTGTTTTTAACTCATTATTGTACAGTAAATATCAATAGCTCTGGTTCAGATTTTTCATGTTTGTTGTATAAAGTATTTAGATGTGGGAATTACTATCACTGTAGTATTTCTTCAATACAACATATTGTTATCACTTAATAAAATGGCTATAATTATATTATATTTAATTATATTATAATAATATTTTAAAACTGTGGTGAATGAAAATGGCACTTTGCGCCACTTGGTGGTTATTTCACGAAGGACACGAAATGTCACTGATTTATTTTGCCCGCTGTTGTTTTGCCGCGGCGGTGGGCATGGCGGTAATAAGAATTCCTGTTGACTCCCTACTGTAGGCCTAGTTTGGTGGTGATTGTATAAATTTCCTAGGAAGAGTATATCAAAATCCCTCAGGTTTTGGAAAATGACACAAAATAACTGACTTTGTGTTGAGTTGAACCCTTGACATGCAATTTGAAAGTTGTTCAGTTCCATGAGCTCTAAATTTCTACTGGGTTTTGCATGCATATGAGCCACGCCCGTGGCCCAGACTCACAGGCATCCTAATGGCAGCAGATTTCAACACTATGACGACATAGGACTGATGTCCTAGTGCTTGGTCCCTAAATAGTGAGAAAATAACGTTATAAATCTGTAATCTTTTCTAGATGCTGCCCCTGGATTAAGTGATGTGACTTGTGTTAAACCTAAACTGATGAAGAAACCAAAGACAAATCAAGGTAGGATTTTTTTTTTTCGATTACATGATTATTATTTTTTTATGACCATTTCTAAATGTCTTTTAACCCCTTAAACCATTTTCTTTCCCAATTACTGATCTTAATGCATAGTGTTTGGTAACTGATGAAAGTTAATAGAGGTAAATGTAGTGTAGTTCTGGAAGTTTAAGTGGTAAACAGAATGGTGTGTGTTTCTTAGTAAATGTTAATTCAGTGACTGTTACTCACTAGAAAAGAGCAGTGAGGGAGATGGCAATTTGTACTCAGAAGTGAAGAAGAACACAGATAAAGGTAAGATACACAAAAGTGTACACACAATCTCTCTACACAACAGTATTGTTTTGACAAACAGATATTTATGCTGTGTATAATATATTCAGTAATATGGATGATGTTTTGGAGAGAGTTAGAAATGTGCTGCTTTTACTGCATTATCCAGTGTATAATTGTGATCATCAGGAATAGTCATTTGTACTGTATATTTAGTATGGAATGTGATTCATGCCAAAAAGCATTTAACAAAAATAAAAGAATCAACAAAAGATACATTGGCAATGTTGGCACCGAGGCCGGCTCTACGCAGGGGCAAGAGGGGGTAGCGTCCCCTCAAATAAATGTCCTGCCCCCTCAAATAAAAATTTTGAAATGTTGAGAAATCACATGTTAAAATACTCAGAAAATGAATATATTACAATTTGCTAAAATGATCTGCGGTAGCGGAAAAATCCGCCGAAAAAAGGGACACTACACAGTACGGTTCCCTCAAGTCTCTGTCCCTCTGTTGTGTGTATTCATTCACAGGCTGCAGCACACACACACACACACACACACACACACACACACACACACTCTTCCCCTGAGCCTTCGGTAAACATCCAATCACCGTCCGTATACAAATGAGTCAAGACGTAGCAAGAGTGGATTGGAGAAAAGAGAGCTGTTCATTTACTATAAAAGAAATATATATATACAGCGGGGAAAATAAGTATTTGACACATCAGCATTTTTATCAGTAAGGGGATTTCTAAGTGGACTATTGACACAACATTTCCACCAGATGTTGCCATCAAGCCAAATATTGAATTCATACAAACAAATCAGAACATTTAAGTATACAAGTTAAACCATAATAAATAAAGTGAAATGACACAGGGAATAAGTATTGAACACACTTTATTTAATACTTTGTAGAAAAGCCTTTGTTGGTGATTACAGCTTCTAGACGCCTCTTGTATGGATAGACCAGTCGTCTGCATTGCTCAGGAGTGATTCTGGCCCATTCTTCCACACAAACGGTCTTTAAATCTTGAAGGTTCCTTGGGCCTCTTTTATGAACTTTGATCTTCAGTTCTCTCCATAGATTTTCTATGGGATTTAGGTCAGGTGATTGACTGGGCCATTCAAGCAACTTGATTTTCTTTCTTTGAAACCACTTCATTGTTTCCTTGGCCTTGTGTTTGGGATCATTGTCTTGCTGAAATGTCCACCCTCTTTTCATTTTTAGCTTCCTGGTAGATGGCAGCAGATTTTTATCCAGAATGTCCCGGTACATTTCTCCATTCATCCTGCCTTCAATAATATGAAGTCTGCCAGTACCCCTTGCTGAAAAGCAGCCCCAAACCATGATGCTTCCACCCCCAAACTTAACTGTTGGTATGGTGTTCTTGGGGTGGTGAGCAGTGCCATTTCTTCTCCAAACATGGTGTGTAGAATGACTGCCAAAAAGTTCAATTTTGCTTTCATCTGACCATACTATAGTCTCCCAATAATCCACAGGCTTCTCCAAATGCTGTTTCGCAAATTTTAACCGAGCCTTGACATGCTTTTTGTTCAGCAATGGAGTCTTGCGTGGTGAGCGTGCATGGATGCCATGGCGGTTCAGTGCATTGCTTATAGATTTCTTTGAAACAACAGTACCTGCTGATGCAAGGTCTTCCTGAAGTTCTGTCCGAGTGGTTCTTGGCTCTTGGAGAACTCTCCTGATTATTCTTTGGACTCCTCGGACAGGGATCTTGCGTGGAGCACCTGATCGTGGCTGGTTTATGGTGAACTGCTGCTCTTTCCATTTCCGGATAATGGCCCCCACAGTGCTCACAGGAACATTCAGCATTCTGGAAATGCACCTATAACCATTCCCATCAAAATGCTTTTCAACGATAAGATTACGAAGATCTTGAGAGAGTTCTTTGCTTTTACCCATCATGAAGTCTTTCCTGTGTGCCTTCTGGGTAATGAGAAGCCTTTATAGGCCATCAATTAGGACTAAAGCAGCTGATATCAATTAGTACTGATAGGGGACAGGATTTCTCTATCAATACTGACAGATTTCAGGTGATCTCCTGGCTTTCTATGTAATTTTGCACCTTGTTATCTTCATGTATTCAATACTTATTCCCTGTGTCATTTCACTTTATTTATTATGGTTTAACTTGTATACTTAAATGTTCTGATTTGTTTGTATGAATTCAATATTTGGCTTGATGGCAACATCTGGTGGAAATGTTGTGTCAATAGTCCACTTAGAAATCCCCTTACTGATAAAAATGCTGATGTGTCAAATACTTATTTTCCCCGCTGTATATGAAAAGTTCTATAGCCCAACTGCTTTAACTTATTTTTTTTGTTGTTATTATTATTCATAAGACAACTTTTCAGTTTTGTAAATATTCTAGTTATACTGTATTAAGTCTTACTTTAGGTTAAACGTTTTGAGAATTCGACCATGCAGCTAAGATAAATGTTATGTCGTTGATTGATAAAATCTGGATTATGGATATTTTATTTTATTTTATTTATTTAATTTTCATTTTTCATTTTCCCCCCTGAGGGATTGCCACCTTATTGTGGTCAGGGGGGTTGCGTGCCCCAGTGGCCTTAAGAGCTATACCAGCAGAAGCTTAGTCTTCAAGTGGGACACCCAAGTTGAACAGGTCTGATGGTAGAGGCCTGACAAAGTGCATTCCACTTCTCCAGGCTTTGGACGCAGCTAACAACACAATTCAGCAAGGACAATACTGTTACTATAAGCACAAGGAAAAAACAGTGCTCGAACATGACGTGTACACATGATGCCCCCTTCACATTTCTCACTGCCCCCATATGTGCCTGTCTAGAACCGGCCCTGGTTGGCACACTGGTTTAGTAGTTAGCACCGTGGCCTTGCACCTCCAGGGTTGCGTGTTTGGTTGCAATTACTTTTTCTTCACTATATTTAAATATTAGTTAACATTTAAATATAAATAGTAAAAAAATAAAAGCTTTATAGTGATTAAAGCTATAAATCTGTAATATTTTCTAGATGTTGCTCCTGGACCAAGTGATGTGACTTGTGTTAAACCTGAAGTGATGAAGAAACCAAAGGCAAATCAAGGTGGAATTTTTTTTCTATTTTATCATTATTTTTTATGACCATTTCTGAATTTAATTTACCCCTTAAACCATTTTTCATACTTTTTAATCTTAACACATAGTGTTCTGTAACTGATCAGAATCATTCAGTAACTAAAATGAAAATGATAGAAGTTAATAGAGGTAAATGTAGTGTAGTTCTGGAAGTTTAAGTGATAAACAGAATGGTGTGTGTTTCTTAGTGAATGTTAATTCAGTGACTGTTACTCACTAGGAAAGAGCAGTGAGGGAGATGATAATTTGTACTCAGAAGTGAAGAAGAACAAAGATAAAGTCTACACAACTGTATTGTTTTGACAGATACAGAAATTTTTACACTGTATTTACTTGTGCGTGTGTGTGCATGCTTGTGCCCTGTGATGGACTGGTACCCTCTCCAGGGTGCCCTGAGTCCCCTGAGCTACAGCCCTCCTGTAATCCTTTAAGCAGTATAGCTTATCATTAGTGAGTCAGTAAATAAATTAAAAATGAATAAAAAATTGCAAACCCTAAAAAACAGACATTAAACATAATATTAACTTGTCCTGAGAATGTGGTGGAGATTTAAACAGCTGGCTAAGAGAATGCAGTCCTGTAACGCCCATCCTACAGTAGCTGGCCAATGAGGAAGCAGCTCTGTAACACCCACCCACATGGTATGTTTGCGTCAAAAATACAAACGTAAAAATCAGAAGAAAAACTGAAACATTGAGGAGGAAAACTCAGCAGCAAAACATTTAACATGATCTTTGTATGTTTTGTTTTTGCAATTATTTGTATTTGCTCTCAATTTAACATCAGCTGAAATTCAAATATGAATAGTGAGAAAAAAAAGCTATAAATATGTAATGTTTTCTAGATGTTGCTCCTGGACCAAGTGATACGACTTGTGTTAAACCTGAAGTGATGAAGAAACCAAAGATAAATCAAGGTTTGTTTTTTATTTGAAACAGTTTTATAACGTTATTTTTTTACTATTTAGGGCCCTTCACACACTATGACGACATGGTACTGATGTCCTAGTGCTTGGGCCCTAAATAGTAAGAAAATAACATTATAAATCTGTAATATTTTCTAGATGCTGCCCCTGGATTAAGTCATGTGACTTGTGTTAAACCTAAACTGATGAAGAAACCAAAGATAAATCAAGGTAGGATTTTTTCTTTTTCGATTTCATGATTATTATTTTTATGACTTTTTCTGAATGTCATTTAACCCCTTAAACCATTTTCCCCTAATTACTAATCTTAATGCAAAGTGTTTGGTAACTGATCAAAATTAATAGCGATAAATGTACTGTAGTAATGGAGGTTAAGACAGTTCTAGAAATGACATTAATTATCAACAGATTATGATTTGTTTGTTTATTTAACCAGTTATTTTGCTTTGCCAATACAATGGCAGGACTGGCTTTGAGATTAGGACTGACAGTTAGTGATGTACAGAAAATAATTGTAAAGTTTTTTGGTACTATGTAACCAAAAGGTGAGGAGGATAAACCATGGATGTGGTGGACAGTCCTGTTAATCCCTTAAATTTCTTCAGATTTTTACTTATTCTGCTTTAGAATATCAGCTCCATTAATGCCTGGGTTTCAGGGTTAAGTCCCAAATAGCATCAAATTTAATGATATTGAGCACTTTCACACAAGACTTAGTGCTCTTGTTCAGGGGTTAGAGAGGGAGTTGGGATTCAGCCTTATGTTACCTTGTGCTTATTAGTTTTGTGGCTCAAGCTGTGAACAGAAAACATGGACAGTTCAGAGGAAGAGTTATCAGATGTGTTTTCTTGCTAAAAGAGCTTCCATGACTGGTTTTGCTTTTGAATGTGGGTTTTGGCGGAAGAGGCAGCTGCTCTCTCTTCAGTACTACGGACTGTACTGACCTACGTTACCCCATGCTGTTGATTGACAGTTAATGTAGTTAATGATTGTTAGAACACCTGTGATGCAAAGTGATGCATATAGTTAAACATTCTAGTGCTGTTACCATCCTTTATTATCACTCAGAATTCCACTCGTCCAGTCAGATTATTCTGTCAGAACTAACTGTTGTATAATATTTTATGAATGATTCATTATGTTGAATCTTTCATAGATGCTGCCCCTGGACCAAGTAATGTGCCTAAAACTGAAGGGAAAAAACTAAATCCAGGTAAGATATCTATTTTTTAAATAATATTTATATTGTTTTAATACGGCCTAAGTCTTAAAATTCATTTAACTTTTTGCTTCAACAATATTTTTATTGATTTTAAAACAGGGATATTACAGGGTAGACATGTAATGTTTTAATACAGAATTTTAAATCCCTATAGCACCCACCCCACCCCTCCCTAGCTCCAAGCCAGCTTTACAAGTACAAGGAAAGGCTAGACGCCAGGCATAAAAAAGAAGGAGAGAGACTAAAAAAGAAAAAAGAACCTGGAGCTGGAAGTTTTTAGTTTTGCGTACAACAACAACAAAAAGGGAAAAGAAAACAAACAGACAAACGATCAAATAAAAAGGGAATCAAACTATAAATGTATATGAAAAAAGCGAAGGAAGGGCCCCCACACCTGTTGGAATTTTAAGTCTGGATAACGGATTGAGTAGTGGATCTTCTCCAGGGACAGACAGGACATAATATCTCTGAGCCACTGGGCGTGAGTGGGTGAAGTGGCATCCTTCCATTTGAATAAAAGAGAACGCCTGGCCAGGAGTGTCGCAAAAGATAATAAACGCTGTTTAGCTGGAGTTAGACGCTTGTCTTCCTCTCCAGTGACACCAAAGAGAGCGATCAGAGGGTCTGGTTCAAGGTTGCATTTCAATATGTACGACAGGGTTTTAAAAACATCCCTCCAAAATTTTTCCAAATTCGGGCATGTCCAGTACATATGAATAAGAGATGCTTCTCCACTTTTACATTTATCACAGCAAGGATCAATGTCTGGGTAAAAACGGGAAAGTTTAAGTTTGGAGAAATGAGCCCTGTGTACAACCTTAAACTGTAATAAAGAGTGGCGGGCACATAAGGAGGTTGAATTGACAAGTTTAAGAATTGAATTCCAAGTATCATCTGACAGCGAGAGATTTAAGTCTTTCTCCCAAGCAGTTTTAATTTTACTTAAAGGGGATTGACTCAAGCCCATCAATCCACCATAAATAGTGGATATTAGGCCTTTACGCAGCGGGGACAAACAGAGGAGATTATCTATAATATTTGCAGCAGGAGCCTCAGGGAAATTCGGTATTAAAGAGCTAATGAAGTGTCTTACTTGCAGATATCTGAAAAAGTTTGAATTGGGTAGGTTAAACCTTTCAGAAAGCTGCTCAAACGATGCAAACTTATGGTCAATAAACAGATCTTTGCAAAGCTTGATACCCTTATTGTACCATTCCTGAAACACTGAATCATGTAAAGTAGGTTGAAAGAGATAGTTAGAGACGATAGGACTGGACAGAGAGAAGCCCAGAAGACCGCAGTGCTTTCTGAACTGAGCCCATACTCTCAAGGTATGCCTAACAACTGAGTTATTGATTAATTTTATTGAGGGGATGGGGAGTGCAGATCCAAGGAGTGCAGAGACAGAGAGATTTTTGACAGACTTTATCTCCATTTCCACCCAGGCAGGCCGATTAGGTTGGTTATGAAAATATGCCCAAAAGATGACAGATCGAATGTTTGCTGCCCAGTAGTAAAAGCGAAAATTAGGCAGAGCCATGCCACCGTCTCTTTTAGATCTTTGAAGTAGAGACTTATTTAATCGTGGATGTTTACCTTTCCAAAAGTAAGAGGATATTATTGAGTCTAAAGCACTAAAGTAAGATTTGGGAATGAAAACAGGTACAGACTGAAAGAGATATAAAAATTTAGGAAGAATACTCATTTTAATGGCATTAATGCGGCCCACCAGGGACATGGACAGTGGTGACCATTTTTCCAAGTCCTTTTTAGTTTGGGTTAACAACCTAGTAAAATTTTCTTTAAAAAGGTGTTTATGTTTCCTTGTGATTGTAATACCGAGATAGGTGAACTGATTTTTCACTATGTTGAATGGAAAATTATGCATACCAGTTGTTACTGCTGTATTATTAAACAGAAAAAGTTCACTTTTGCGCAAATTCAATTTATATCCTGAAAAGTAGCTAAATTCACTAAGCAATGACAGCACAGGTGGAAGGGAGGAGATTGGATTTGATATAAAAAGTAGAAGATCATCTGCATAAAGGGAAACTTTATGTTCTTCTCCCTGCCTCCAAATCCCAGATATATCCCTACAGCTGCGAAATGCAATTGCTAGTGGCTCAATGGCAAGGTTAAAGAGCAATGGGCTGAGAGGACACCCCTGACGAGTTCCCCGCTGAAGGCTGAATGGTTGAGACTGCTGAGCATTTGTCAGAACTGAGGCAGTAGGGCTTGAATATAATAATTTAACCCAAGTAATAAAACTTGGACCAAAATTGAATTTTTCTAAAGCCCTAAATAAGTACTCCCATTCCACACGATCAAAAGCCTTTTCAGCATCCAAAGAAAGGACACACTCAGGGATCCCCTCTGATGGTGTGTACAGGACATCTATAAGACGTCGAATGTTAAAGTAAGAAAAGCGATTTTTGACAAAACCGGTCTGGTCCTCAGATATAGTAGAGGGTAAAACATTCTCTAATCTACGAGCCAAGACTTTAGCAAGGATTTTAACATCCACGTTAAGAAGGGAGATTGGTCTATATGAAGAGCACTCTGTTGGGTCTTTATCTCTCTTTGCTATAAGGGTGATGCGAGCTTCATTAAATGACGCAGGCATCTTACCTTGCTTAAAAGATTCAGAAAGAACCAAAGCTAGTTGTGGTGCAAGGTATGAGGAGAATGATTTAAAAAACTCTGCAGGGAACCCATCAGGACCCGGGGACTTACCAGATTGCAATGATGAGATAGCGGAACTGATCTCCTCTTGTGATATGGGCTCTTCTAATCTTAATCTAGAATCAGGGGACAGTGTTGGGATATCTAGTTGATTCAAGAAATTCTCAAGTGAATTACAGTCCTTTGGAAACTCAGAAGTATATAATCGAGAATAAAAATTCTTGAATGCATCATTAATTTTAGAATGGTCGGTAGTGATGGTACCATCCTCCATCCGAATTTTTGTAATGTGTTGCTGTGCTCTAAAACCTCTTAACTGGTTAGCTAAAAGTTTCCCGGATTTATCACCATGAATGTAAAATTGGCTCCTACTCTTTAATAATTGGCATTCAATTACATGCGTCGAGATGAGTTCAAAATTAGTTTGCAATTCTATGCGTTTTTTATACAGA
The DNA here is from genome assembly GCF_024256425.1 of Clarias gariepinus. Lineage (NCBI taxonomy): Eukaryota > Metazoa > Chordata > Actinopteri > Siluriformes > Clariidae > Clarias > Clarias gariepinus. The sequence continues at coordinate 17,105,257 of NC_071100.1, read as the reverse complement.
TCGGGGTTTTTAAATAGAGCATACTGCTGATCAATTTCTTTAATTTGGTTGGTCAAATCTTTTCGTTCTTTATATGCCTTCCTTTTCATATTTGCAGTATATGAAATTATCTGTCCCCTGAGGTAGGCTTTCAGAGCATCCCAAACAGTTAAACATGACACTTCAGGTGTTTCATTTGTGTTCAAGAAAAAAACTATCTGGTCTTCCATAAATTTTTTAAAATCATTCTCTATCAATAATGATGAATTAAAGCGCCAATGTTTATTAATTTGAGGAAGATTGGGGAGCTTTATAGACATAACAACTGGTGCATGATCCGATATCACAATGCTCTGATAAGCGCAGGAGCTAACCATGGGGATCAGTTGATTATCTACAAAGAAATAATCAATTCTAGAGAAAGTATGATGAACATGTGAGAAAAATGAGTATTCTCTCTTTTTTGGATTAAGGAAGCGCCATATGTCAGAGATACCAAAACTGCAAAGATAGGACTGAAGTAGCATGGCGGATTTACTCAGAGGTATAGGATTGGGAGATGACCTGTCAAGTGATGGATCTAAACAGCAGTTGAAGTCTCCCCCTAATATGAGAGAGTATGAGCTCAGATCTGGTAGAGCAGAGAAGAATTGTTCAAAGAAGGAAACATCATCGTAATTAGGGGCATATAAATTAGCCAACACTACATTAGTATTAAATAACTTCCCTGAAACAATGATATAACGACCATGTATATCCGCAATAACATTATGATGCTCAAAAGAGATGTTTGGATTGATCAGAATTGAGACACCCCTAGCTTTGGCCTGAAAGGTCGAGTGGTAGTGCTGCCCTCCCCAACGCGACATAAGGCGAGAATTATCGGAACTGCGAATGTGAGTTTCTTGTAAAAATGCGATTGCAGTGTTAAGTTGTTTAAGGTGTGAGAGCACCTTCCTTCTCTTGACCGGATGGTTTAAACCCTTAACATTCCAGCTCACAAAGTTTAAAGAACTATTCATTCTCCCTGAGAAGAGATAAAGGTAGATAAGCATAAATAATAATGAAATGCCTAGCGTCAGCCTTAAAACAGAAGTGTAAAACACAGAGCAACCTATCAAAGATACACCGTGTATACTGAACTAACACAATACTGGCTTTGGAGAACCCCCACCCCTGCCCCCCACACCCCTCCCCCACACACCCCACTACCCCCAAACAAACAAAGATAGCTGCTAACAAACAAAGCAGCAAGCTCTTCCATCCTTTCATTCTCCACCTAACCACTCTTCCTGCCGCTAACCACACCATCTTCTGCTCCGACACAGTTTACAAAAACTAAGAATTAAATATATAAATAAAACATTTCCCCACTCCAATACTGAAATATCTCAATAAGAGAAAAACACAAAACAACCCCCTGAAGCGGGTTTGGATGTAGGTATGCGGTGGGCTCTGTCAATCTCAGGCGGGGATGGGAGCGTTTCACTCCCAAACACCTCGCACAGAAATTTCGAGAAGAACTCGGTAGGGAGTCCACTCTCAGTACCCTCTGGAAGACCCAGGACACGCAGGTTCTGTCTCCTGCTCCGGCCTTCTAGGTCTACGACTTTGGCCGTTAACTTAGTGTTGTTTTCCCGAAGTCCGGAGCAGATGTTCTCTAACTCACTCACACGCTGGCTCAGGTCATCTGTAGCGAGTTCTAATGAAGGTAAGCGCTGTCCATGGTCCTCTACCTGGGCTTGAATTTGGTCCAGTTTACTTTCCAGTAAACTAAACGAAGATTTAAATTCAGCCGCTAACGCTTCACGGTGTTTATCTAACAGCGCTGAGATGGACTCGACTGTTAGAGCGGTCACAGTGTCGTCTTTTTTCCCGGCCTTAACACTCCTTGTAGCCATTATAAATGAAAAAAGTATGTAACCGTGGGGTAGAGTACAAAGTTATTGTATCCTAAAGATTTAGTTTAGCATTTAAGAACGGATAAGGGAGTGAAGGAATGTAAAATTGTCGGAGCAACTAACTCACACGTCTACTCCATGTGGCTGCTAACCGGAAGTCAAAATTCATTTAACTTTTTAAACCCTTTTATTTTTTGCCATGTATTTATATTAAAGCATAAAAAAATATAGATTATTTTATTTTCATAAAATACTACTGCCAAGCCTCAACACGTTACCACTGAGCCCCACCCTGCTAGTGCCGAGCACAGACCTGCCACGCTTCTTTGCACAGGTGGAAGGAAACTAAGGGCTTTTTAATATTATGGCCCTGAGATCATTTCCGAGTACATTTGACCCCAAAGTCTGGTGGAATTTAATCAGTGAGAACACTATAGTTACAGGCTATCTTCAAGAGTTGGGCTCAGGTATAGTTCTTTGTACTTTGTCCATGGATCAAATCACATATGAAAGATTTTACAGAAGTGTATTACTCTGTAAAAAAAAGATGCAATGTCGTAAGTCTCCACTGATATCTGTGTGCCCTCGTAGCACGCGTCAATCTTTTGATCTGCACAGCAATAGCTGATAAAGTATGCAGGCATGCAAGAGCATCGCTCTTGACATTTTTTCTTCTCTTATGTTTCCACTACATCCTTCAACAAATATGTGTTATTAGTCAGCCACCAATTGTGCAAGTTCTCCCACTTAATTTTGTCTGTAATTTTCATCATAGGTATACCTCAACCATGAGAGACAAAATAGGGAAAAAATCCAGAAAATCACATTGTAGGAATTTTAAAGAATTTAACAGTTTAACAGTAATAATTTTTATGAAATTAACAGGAATGATTAAACCAAAGACATTTTAGATTAAAACATTTCTATGGTGCATGGGACTTTCTCTTTCAATTATATGTTTAATCATCACTATTTTCCTTACAATATCACTTTTTGTGATTACTTCCGTCTACATTTAATATGACGATTTTTGGCTGCCGAATGCTTCCGAACCGGTAACAAGGTGATAAAAACCGATAATGACTCCATAAATGCGCTTAAAACGATAACGGCTTGATAACATCACTTAAGAATCGATACCATTGCATTAGTGTCGGGTGGCGCCAGCTGAAATTTTTGAACATGCTTCAAATTTCTTCCCGACACTAATGACAAAAACAAGCATGACAGAATCCACATTAAGCCCAAGTACAAAACAATGCAGATTATCACACAAATTATCTGGTACTCTCCATCTTTACTCTGTTGGCAAATCCAACTCTGATTTATCCCTCGGTGTGAAAGTAGTTTGATGTGAGTAGTTTAGCGCACAGGCAACTTTTGAGATATGGAACATTTTCACTGTAAATAAATAAGAGCAAATTTTTTTTTTTGACATCAAGAGTTAGGAGCAAAAACAATTTTAGATGCTTTTGGTTTCACCCAACAATGGGACATTCTATCTTGGAATTATCCTAATTTGTAATATAAAATACAACGACTAAAGCCTGTTGTGTATTCTGGGAGGATCTGACCCCTGGGCTGGAAAAATTATCACACTTTTTGATGTCAATGTCATTTAACCGCAGCCAATCAAAAGCATTTATTCATAAAGAAAAATATGGACATTTAAAGAAGAAAAAAAGATTTGGATATGTTTTTTACACACACAAACAAGACCCACGTGACTGTCCCAAATGATCCAAAAGCGAATTTTGCGTAGTTGGTCCCCTTTAGGTGGTTAATAGAACTGTGTTTTATCTTATCGAATGTTATATCTGTCTTTTCCCAACTAGGAAAGAGCAGTGACGGAGCTGGCGACATGTTCTCAGAACTGAAGCGGGCCATGGAGAAAAGTAAGATGAACTAAAGTGAAGTATTTTTACAACAGTTTTTGACATTGAAAGATATTTGCACATAATTTGCTACATTTAAAAATCTAATTTTATTTGTAACATATACAACCATACAAAGTGAAATGCCTATATGACTTTTTGCAAGCTAATAAGGAAAGATTAAAAGCATGTAAAATATAAAAACTGCAAATATATAATATAATTTTAATAAAATAAAGTATAAAATAGGTATATAAAGTGTTAACTGTATAAATTACATAAATTATACAGAGAGCAGCAGTATGGGTGGCCATGAAGTGTGAAATCAAATGAAATGTTTAAAATTAAATGAAGTGTGTGTGACAGCTACAGTAGATTTTACTACATTATTTTCAACATCAGTAACATGGCAGATATTTTTATGGAGACCAGATATAGCCCAGATTTAAATCAGGAACATAAACACCATAAAGCCACTTGGATGTTGAACATTATTTGGTTGTATTTTAAAAAACAATTTTTACAATTATCACCATTTTTTAATTTTACAAATAAAAGAGGCCAAAAGGTGTCTGATGTCAACTAGTGACAATTTTAACCCAGGACTATTTTTTATAGACCAGGACTATTTTTTTATTTTAACTGTATTATGATCCAAAAGACAATTTAAATTTTGAACACAGATTGTACAGATTACAACCTTGCATTTGATTGTGCTGTGTAAATAATCTGTTTCAGGTTGGCTAAAAGATATATTTACACACCAATTTATTTCATTAAAAAATGTTCATAAAAGCACTGAATAATAGCTACATGATTAATAACCAAATATTACATTTATTATTATTATTTTTTTGCATATAACCATGAAGAGAGTCAAATGTCTTCACCCAAGAACTGATGAAACAGCTGAAGAACATGGTAAACACGATTGTTTTGGAGCAGATTGTATTTTTAAAAAGATTGTTTTGCTTAAGGAAAATTTGAGTATTGTACAATCTTTCATGATATAGGAGTAACAGGAAGGTAACTTTATTAAAAAAAACATATTGTTTCTAGATCTCAGAATGAGCTAGAATTAGCTTTATCCAAGTTAACTTCTCCGATTTCATTTTCTGCATTAGTATAACACATAAGCTGGCAGTGTTAATTACTAGGTGTTCACTGGCATATTTTAATACAAAAAAAAAAGAAGAAAAAGTTTTTCAAGTTAAGATTCCTTAAAGTGTTTTGTTAGTTTTTTTTTTTTTTTTTTTTTAAACTCATTTATACTACAGTTAAACCTTGGATTATGAGCATAATTTCTTCCGGAAGTGTTCTTGTATATCAAAGCACTCGTATATAAAAAGCTAATTTCTCCATAAGAAAAACTTGTTCAAAACTCGAACAATTCGTTCCACAACCCAAAAATATACATATAAAAATTATTAATACAAAATATAACCCTCACTCACACAATCGTGCGCACACATACAAACAAAATAGAAAATGCTTTATGCTCACCCACATGGTCACAGTGTTATAGTAAACAGTATATGCATGCATGGATGTTGACTATAAAGTGACGCACGCGCACTGAAACCAAACATGAGAGACAGTTAACCACAAGGCTGCTCATATTTCAAGACCTTTTGAGTTTAGATTAATTTAAATACAGTCTTGCACACGAAGGTACTCGTAACCAATGTTTAACTGTATTTATTTATTATAAATTAGTGTTTTTGTGAAATGTAATATATATATATATATATATATATATATATATATATATATATATATTTATATATATATATATATATATATATATATATATATATATATATATATATATATAAAATAAATATATACCTGGAGAGAGCTGATTGGCTGAGCTCTCCCATAGGGGTGGGATGGGAGGCACACTGTGCTCTCACATTAATCATGACTGCTAAAATTTTTTATAGTATTACTATGATTGTGCTTTTGATTTTTATGATTGTACTTTTAAGACTATATACATGCTTTTAGAAAAGCTTTAAAATAACAATTACACTTTGCAAAAAAAAAGTTTATGGTATTTTTATGATTGTACTTTCATTATTTGACTTCTGTTTTATTATTTTGTTCTTTTATTTTTTAAACTATATATTTAGTATTTTAGAGTATACAATTAATCATAAACTTGGGTTCATTATAAAGTCTTAATTGCATCTCCAACACATAATACAATATCAAAGTATACATTATTTTTATTTAATTTGTTTTATTTAACATTGCTTAATAATCTTTGAATGCATGATTTAATCATTTTTGTTTTAGTTTTTAAGTAATTTAAACAGTACATAATGAATTTTGCTTGTTTTTGTAAACATTATGTCTGGTTTTAGCAAAAAATAAATATATTTAAAAAAACAACAGGTCGTATGTTCCGTTTTTCTCTTTATTATTAGAGATGATTGATGTTTAATCAGTGCTGGTTGGCTGAATGTAAAATCCACACTTACTTTAAATGCAGGTCTGGAAGTGACTTACTTTGCTTTTGCAATTGAAGGTCCATTTTTCTCAAGTGGACAGATTACACAGCAGGACAAAATGAGATTGAAAAATGGCAATAATAAACAATAATTTTTTTACATTTCAAATAAATGTTTTAACCCTTATCTTCTGTAATTGCCATTACAAATACTACAATACCCAGAATCCTTGTTTTCTTCCAGCCATTTGTGATGTTTGAATTGTAACAAGAATCTTCCATAATCAAAACAAGATCTTGGTGAGAATTTAGTATGTCTTTGGACAGAAATAAACGTTGTGATATTGCACGAATTTATCAAAACAATCTAATAATGCTATAATCCAAGGCCAAAAGGCAGCATGATTAAATATTAGAGTGGGAATTTAGTAATTAATGTTTTTATTTATTATGGTGAAAATGCAGCAAAAGCAAAAAGGTTTATTCCTGTGCAGGACGTCTTAGTTACACACAAACTAAGGAAGTGGTATCTCAGGTGGCTAATGATCTAGGTTGTTGGTTTGGGGATCTGAGGACCCGATTTCGAGCCCAGCCATTGACAGGTTGCCACACCCCATACTACCCAGCCACTGCATGTTAGATGTGGTCCGCTGTGGCGACCCCTTGACGGGAGCAGCTGAAAGACTAACAACAACAATTGTAATCCTAAAATTATTATTATTTTTTTTATTTAAGCATTTGGCAGATGATCTTATCCAGGGCGACTTTGAAGTTTCTGTCATTGGAAAGATACTTACACTGGGTTAGTAGATGACTAACTAAGTGACATCAGTCAAGCACAGCTGGGAGGCAGATTTATTTTAATAGATGGGGGGGATTATTTCAAGTGTTAAAAGAAAATCCTAAAAAATGTCTAGCCATCATTTTGTGATCTCAAGCTCAAGTGCACTCGGGTTATGACTGCACTTAAAAATAATAATAATAATGAGGTTATTGAGAGACCTACAGCACTGTCGCCTTGCACCTCCAGGGTCCGGGTTCGATTCCCGTCTCTGTGTGCATGGAGATGGTATGTTCTCCCCGTGCTTGGTGGATTTCCTCTGAGTACTCTAGTTTCCTCCCACAGTCCAAAGACCTGCAGATTAGGCTAATTGGCGTTCCCAAATTGCCCGTAGTGTGTGTGTGAGTGTGTGTATGTGTGTGTGCCCTGCGATGGATTGGCACTCTGTCCAAGGTGTACCTTGCCTCGTGCCCTAAGCCTCCTGGGAGAGGCTCCAGGCCCCCGAGACCCTAAATACAGGATAAAGCGGTATAGACGATGAGTAAGTGACCTACAGTTGTCAAAGTCCAGACTTAAATCTGATTGCTATTCATGCTTGAAAACTCTTCAATTTGGCTGAATTGAAACAATTCTGCAGAGTGTGCCAAACTTCCTAAACAGCGATGTTAAGGACTCATTGCCAGTAATCGCAAACGATTTGCTGTAGTTGCCGTGAAGGGTGGGACAACCAGTTATTAATTTTAGGGCGCAATTACTTTTTCACATAGAGACAGGTAGGTCTGGACAGCTTTTTTCAAAACATATCCATGTGTTAGAATGGCCCAGTAAAAGTCAAGATCTAAATCCAATCGAGAATCTGTGGCAAGATCTGAAAACTGCTGTTCACAAACGCTGTCCATCTAATCTGACTGAACTGGAGCTGTTTTGCAAAGAAGAATGGGCAAGGATTTCAGTCTCTAGATGTGCAAAGCTGGTAGAGACATTCCCTAAAAGACTGGCAGCTGTAATTGCAGCAAAAGGTGGTTCTACAGAGTATTGACTCAGGGGGCTGAATAATTATGCACACCCCACTTTTCAGTTATTTATTTGTAAAAAAATGTTTGGAATCATGTATGATTTTCGTTCCACTTCTCACGTGTACACCACTTTGTATTGGTCTTTCACGTGGAATTCCAATAAAATTGATTCATGTTTGGCTGTAATGTGACAAAATGTGAAAAAGTTCAAGGGGGCCGAATACTTTTGCAAGCCACTGTATATATATATATATATATATATATATATATATATATACAGTGGTGTGAAAAACTATTTGCCCCCTTCCTGATTTCTTATTCTTTTGCATGTTTGTCACACAAAATGTTTCTGATCATCAAACACATTTAACTATTAGTCAAAGATAACACAAGTAAACACAAAATGCAGTTTTTAAATGATGGTTTTTATTATTTAGGGAGAAAAAAAATCCAAACCTACATGGCCCTGAGTGAAAAAGTAATTGCCCCCTAAACCTAATAACTGGTTGGGCCACCCTTAGCAGCAATAACTGCAATCAAGCGTTTGCAATAACTTGCAACGAGTCTTTTACAGCGCTCTGGAGGAATTTTGGCCCACTCATCTTTGCAGAATTGTTGTAATTCAGCTTTATTTGAGGGTTTTCTAGCATGAACCGCCTTTTTAAGGTCATGCCACGACATATCAATAGGATTCAGGTCAGGACTTTGACTAGGCCACTCCAAAGTCTTTATTTTGTTTTTCTTCAGCCATTCAGAGGTGGATTTGCTGGTGTGTTTTGGATCATTGTCCTGCTGCAGCACCCAAGATCGCTTCAGCTTGAGTTGACGAACAGATGGCCGGACATTCTCCTTCAGGATTTTTTGGTAGACAGTAGAATTCATGGTTCCATCTATCACAGCAAGCCTTCCAGGTCCTGAAGCAGCAAAACAACCCCAGACCATCACACTACCACCACCATATTTTACTGTTGGTATGATGTTCTTTTTCTGAAATGCTGTGTTACTTTTAAGCCAGATGTAACGGGACACGCACCTTCCAAAAAGTTCAACTTTTGTCTCGTCGGTCCACAAGGTATTTTCCCAAAAGTCTTGGCAATCATTGAGATGTTTTTTTAGCAAAATTGAGACCAGCTTTAATGTTCTTTTTGCTTAAAAGTGGTTTGCGCCTTGGAAATCTGCCATGCAGGCCGTTTTTGCCCAGTGTCTTTCTTATGGTGGAGTCAAGAACACTGACCTTAATTGAGGCAAGTGAGGCCTGCAGTTCTTTAGATGTTGTCCTGGGGTCTTTTGTGGCCTCTCGGATGAGTTGTCTCTGCACTCTTGGGGCAGTAATTTTGGTCGGCCGGCCACTCCTGGGAAGGTTCACCCTGTTCCATGTTTTTGCCATTTGTGGATAATGGCTCTCACTGTGGTTCGCTGGAGTCCCAAAGCTTTAGAAATGGCTTTATAACCTTTACCAGACTGATAGATCTCAATAACTTTTGTTCTCATTTGTTCCTGAATTTCTTTGGATCTTGGCATGATGTCTAGCTTTTGAGGTGCTTTTGGTCTACTTCTCTGTGTCAGGTAGCTCCTATTTAAGTGATTTCTTGATTGAAACAGGTGTGGCAGTAATCAGGCCTGGGGTTGACTACAGAAATTGAACTTAGGTGTAATAAACCACAGTTAAGTTATTTTTTAACAAGGGGGGCAATCACTTTTTCACACAGGGCCATGTAGAGTTTTTTTTCTCCCTTAATAACGTAAACCTTCATTTAAAAACTGCATTTTGTGTTCAATTATGTTATCTTTGACTAATAGTTAGCGGTTTTTGATGAGCAGAAACATTTAAGTGTGACAAACATGCAAAAGAATAGGAAATCAGGAAGGGGGCAAATAGTTTTTCACACCACTGTATATATATATATATATATATATATATATATATATATATATATATATATATTTACTGTATATCATTCCTGTTACCTTCCTGGTGCTGATACCTTCTTCACTGGTGGATGAGAAGTACAAACATACCATTTTGAACACCCTATTGGTTGGTACGTGATCCATTGCACCTGCACATGATGTCACTGCACACACTTCAGCAAGGACGTTTGAATAAAATAGCATTTTTGGTTGATAAGGTTGTGATAAGTAGACGGAGATGTCCATGATAGAGACTCAAGATATATATATATATATATATTTTTTTAATATATATATAATTTTTTTTTATTAATCACTTGGATTAATTATTCTTTCTGACAGCACTAATGTTTATTGTAGATAACCATACAAGGTTAATTGTTACTAAGCCTGCTCTGGGTACACTAATTTTCTTGTATGTTGCCCTCACAGATTCCTGCAGCTAAGCTTGGATGTACATTTACATTCCATTAAAGGTTACCGATGACATGCCTCTGAAGTTTGACTTTTTGCACCATTAAAATACTTATAGGCAACTAGTTATCATATCTTCTTCTCCATAAAACATGTTAATGCTCAGTAGTACACATATATGGTTCTTTAATGTATTTGGATTGTACTAAAATGCATTATTTTTCAATTGCCATATACAGTATCCCAAATTACTATGGCCGTTAAAAAATACAACAAAAAACAACACATTTTTCTTTTTTTTTAGGTGTTAGTGCAGTATATACAGTACAGTAGGCCCGTGGCACAGCCTAAGCTTTTATCCTTAATACTTTCCTTTTTACCCCTTACGTTTACTTTTATACTTTAAGTAGTTTTGAAACCAGTACTTTTACACTTTTACTTGTGTAAAAAGCTCGAGTTGATACTTCAACTTCTAAATAAATTCCACTCCTGATCTATCGAGTAACTGCAGCCAAGTCAAGTCCTCAGAGAAACAGCTATCAACCTAAGTCGGGGCAGAACCGTCTTCATGGTAGAGTGAAACTGTCCTCACCAGACGCATCCCAAAGAGACACACGGGGCATCCATGTGACGAGATCTCCAACCAGAAGCGGGGCACCATGATGAGTCAGACAGGTCCGGAGGGCAGAGGGAGTCTGGCTCACTGGCAGCTCAGGAACGACACATGTAGCTCGACAGAGAGAGGGAAGAGAGAGAGGGGGAGAGAGAGCAGAAGAGGAGAGATAACAGTTAGGTATGGTCACAGTCACACAATGTATAATGTGAATGTATATTAACTGTAGAGTGCAAGCAGAGACTCCGGCAGAACTAACTATGACAGCATAACAAAAAGGGAGAGCCAGAAGGAAACACAAACATGAGGGCTTCCTGACATGTAAAGCAAACAATCACCTCACCGTCAACAAACCTGAGTGATCAATGAGAGTGAGGAAGACAGCATCCAAACATACCAGTTCACCATAATACTCTACGTCCATGAGTCCCCCAGATCTGCTCCTTTACCTAAGGCAAATCTATTTATAAAAATGCTTGGCTAAATAAATAGGTTTTTAGCCTGGACTTAAACACCGAGACTGTGTCTGAGTCCCGAATACTATTTGGAAGACTATTCCATAACTTTGGGGCTTTGTAAGAAAAAGCTCTGCCCCCAGCTGTATTTTTCATAATACACGGTACTGACAAGCACTTAAATTACCAAGTATTGAAATCCCACTACTCCTCAACAGTTAAGTACCTCTGTTTTACTCAAACTTTTGTTAGCTGGTCATTTGTCGTCTGGTGGCTCCGGGGCATTGCTATGCATTCACAGCAATTTTAAAATACTGCATAATTCATTTAAGTAATATTTACTTACTAAAACTTTTCTTTCTTGCTTCTTGTTGGTTTTATGTTTATGTAAGATCATGTGATTGCACCTCAGTGCAGGTAAATTGTTGGCTTAGCTTGAATCGATTAGTCCATTTGGATGTCTTTAAAGTTTTTAAGTACAGTGTTACCAGTTGTTTTACAAAATTTCATTCTAAGGAGTTGGACCAACAATACAATATTCATTCATTAATATTAACGTAGCATTGACATTTTTTAGCAATTTGTGCTGCATTGGCTTTTCTGTGTGATAGAACCAGGTGGGCCAGAGCTTTAGTCTCTGGGTGATGGGTTAGGGTTAAGTGAACTCGTGTATAGTTGGTGATCAATGCTGGTGGTGGTATTGGTGTAATGGCTGACAGGTGTAAGTTGCTGTTTATCTATTGGCAGCCTCATTGATGTCTCAGTGGTGCAGCATTTTCTCCACATGCTGATTATGGGCATTATGATGTAAAGTAAAAATTCTGAGATCCTAAGCTTTTAAGGAATTAGCATTCACATAAAATCAAGAACATGGGAAAAAATAAGGCACTTAATAGAAACATCTTATTTTTATTTAGTGTTAAGTAAAACAGTTTTATTGATGACAGGTGTATTAGAATTAATTAGAACATGAATTTGAGTTCTATTGGTAAATTAGAGGTGCAGTCACATGCCCCATTGTATCAGTGTGCACTCGTGTAACCAAGATTTTGTACATTATTTAAATCTATTTAAATGTTTTTCTTAGTTTAAACTTTTATTCATTTCTGTATCATTTTACATAAATCTCACATTTTTCTTATTTAAAAATTACCTTTTATCATTTTGAAAGAGGACTGTCGAATTTTATATTAATGCTATATTAGGCCATGTTAGGAGATACATCTTACACAACCACTAACATTATTAATGATATTAAGGAATTAAGGAATCTTAATACAGTCTAAATTATACTTTTAAACCTGCATCATCTCTAACTCTCTCTCTCTCTTTCTCTCTCTCTCTCTCTCTCTCTCTCACACGCACACACACACGCACACACACACACACACATACACACACATACACACACATACACACACCCAAACACATTGTTTTTAGAAACACAGGAAGTTTTAAGTCTTTAGCACAGACACGTCTCACTCAGTCAGTCATCAGTAGGACAGGATGGAGCTCCGTCCACTCTGTGTGATGCTCTGTGAGTAAATGTTCTCTGTCTGTCTTCATTACAGTGACTGATGCTGAATTAAGTTTCTAATTAACATTCTAATTAGTCATGTCATCAGGTTCTGTGTGATTTTTTTTTTTTTTTTTTTAGGATACAAAATTTAGAGTAAACGGTACATTCTGCCCTGTGTGGTGTGTTTATATTCAGTCCAATGTGTTTTATGAGTAAAATATTAAATAGTTATTAAACAAACCCTATTTATACCACTTACATGCTGGTGTCTCACATTACAGCAGAACATCACAGCTGATGATTTTAACTGTTATGCATTGATTTATATTTAACACTTTATATTTGTTTGGTGATGTTTTCTACACTCTATCATCTGCGAAGTACAAAGAAAATTTTTTTCTTGTAAATATACTAAAAGCTTTGCAGGCTTAAACTTTGCAGACCTGTGCCAAACCGACAGGATGTCAGGTCACAATTATAAGATTTATTTGGTGAAATTAATTTAGGACAGTCACATATTGATTTGTTTATACTGCACTTTAACTTCAGCTCTGCATGACCAAGTGTGCAGGCTACAAGACATGGCACAATTTTTTGTGAACTTTTTCACACCTTACAAATTGAAAAGCAGACACTGATGAAAGGAAACTGTTTATTAAAGCTGACATTAGATACTCCAGAAGCTTGTTTGACATTTTGGACTTGAGAGACTTTAGCATATCCATATATAAATGTCTCTGTGTTTAACATCGGGTCAGAGCAGCTGCAGCGTGACTTACATTTATTTAAGATTAAAATAGTGTGAACAAATCATATTACACTACCATGTTGTTGAATTTTTTGTGCTGATTGGTCAGAATGTATTGATTAATTTTCTATAACAGCACCTCTGATAATAATACAGGCTGTACTATTACAAAGCACAGATTCATATTATTGTTGTTACTCTTTGTGTTGTGCACAGGGAACTATGAAAACCGTATATATATAAATGTTCCTTAGTAACATGGCAACATGTTTGTCTCTATATTCTTTGTAAGTTCAGGTGTGAAATACATATGCTATTAAAATAGAACATGTGCTTTTAGGTGTTAATTCATTAGTGACAACTAGTTTGTGGTTTGTGCCTTTTCACACATCATCAAACATGACTATAAATGGTAAAAAGTACGGCATGTTCATTAATAAACATATGGGTATATGAGTATGGTGTTCTTTAAGTGATAAGTTGTCTTGGTCTTAAACTATATTTCAGAATTTGTCAGGAATGAAAGATTGCAGGCAAGGCATAATTGCAAAAGTGAAGACTAAAAAAAAGAAAACAAACACAAGAACGAAATTTATCCACACAGTAGTACAAAACTAACTAAGAATTCAGACACAGACAGTAATGACAACACCTGCAAGATAAAAGTCAATGCATTCTTGGAGCTGAAGTCTGGGAGCAAGTATGAAATTAAGACACTTTACTCCTAAGTCTTAATTCAAATTAACAGTTCCAACACCATTGTGCAACACAGAGTCCCTGGGCACAAAGGTGCCACTACGGAGCTACGTCAGGTCAAGTCAAGTAGGCTTTTATTGTCAATTCAACCTTCTAAAGTTCAGTACATAGTGAAACGAAACAACAGAGCGCCTTTGGTGGGCAAGGAAAACCCCCACTAAAATCTTTTAAAACAAAAGCTGTGGTGTATATGTGGTTTATGGCAGATTGTAGGTTTGGAATAAAGAGCTACAGGAGCCATAGACCAAACATGGTGTACTGAGTGGCAGTAAAGTGCCATGGATACCAGCTACTGTAAAATGTATAAAAAAGTCATACTGACAGTCGCACATACACTGCAGAAAAATAGAGTTACACATGGTGAACAGGCTCTTCTTTAAAAAAATCCCAGGAGGATTAACCCCTAAAACTCAAGCAGCACGGATGTGTGATGGCAATAGAACACTGGGCAATGAGCGATAAAATAAAATAAAAATAACATGTCCTGTCAGTGTGTGTCGATGGGAGAGGCTTCAGACATCACACTGTGCATTTGGGGTTTCTGATATGTCATATAGAACCAAAGTTACTACGTTTAAAACCTGTACATTTTACTGCTGCCATAATATGGTGATGACCAGTGGCGGCTGCTAGCTTTTGAAACAGGGGAAGCTCATATTAGGCCTTCATCATAAAATTTATTATGTTATTTGTACGTAATATATATATATATATATATATATATATATATATATATATATATATATATATATATATATAAATATTAGATCTACTATTTTATATAAAAATGTAGATCTATTGTTATTATTATTGCCCAAACACTATGACATCAACGCTATAACATTATAGTATGTAAAGGGCCCTTTCTTCTCCTAAGAATTGTTAGGGCCCAAGCATAGCTCATAGATACATACATAGCTCATACACACTTGCACGTATACATGTTTAAGTTGCTAAACTTCTAGATCTTATTGAGCTGAACAATTTTCACTAGGCATGCCCTGGGCTCAACTCAACATGAAGTCAGATATTTTGGGTTGTTTGCAAAACTCATACATTGGAAATATTACATACAGTACACTACACCATACACACACACACACACACACACACACACACACACACACACACACACACACACACACAGGGTTCAAAGGTTTAAACAATGCTTTATAGACATAACAAATATTTATGGCCTTAGCAGCTCTTTTTCTTCTAATGATTATTATTATATATTATATATTTGGCTAATAACTTTCTGTGTGACATCATATCAAGTCAAGTCAATCGAGTGACATCAGCATCTGGGGCTTTTTGGAGGTCTTAACATGCTGAAAGGCACACAGTGTGAGGTGCGCCCAGGTAGTGATGGCGCAAGTGCTTGGGCCCACTCGTCGTTGCTTGCAAATATATTTATTATTATTGTTATTATTTCAATGTTATTATTATTATTATTGGGCTTATGCATTTATGTAAACAAAACATGGTGCACTGTCTCTGTTATTGTTTCTTATCACTGCTCTGCTGATCTTGAATACCTGATTATTAAGTGCAGGCCCTTTTATCTACCACATGAGATCAAACGCATTGTTGTGATAGCAGTGTTTGTCCCCCTGGATGCTAGGGCTAGCACAGCCATGAAAGAACTCAGTGCTGCTATTAACAGTCTTCAGACAGCACATCCTGACTGAGCTTTTATTGTTGCTGGGAATTTTAATCACTACAACTTAAGATCTGTTTTGCCAAAACTCCAACAGAAAGTGTCCTGCTTCACTAGGGGACACAAAACCCCGGATCATATTTACACAAGTGTGACTGATGCTTAGTACAAAGTCACACCCCTCCCCCACCTCAGACAATCTGACCACCTTTCATTGTTTCTGTACTCTCCAGTCATCAAACGTGTGAAACCAACCATCAGGACTGTTAAAGTCTGGCTGGATGGAACTAGTGCCTCTCTCCAGCAACAGTTCTCACACACGGACTGGAGTGAATTTGCTGCTCAGGCAACCAGTGGCCAATATCAATATCTACACAAACTCTTTTCTGCTCCATATTACCAGATGTGTGGATTGTGTGACCACACAAATAAACATCATAGCATTCCCCAATCTGAAGGCCTGGATGAACCAGGAGGTCCATATTATGCTCAAAGCATGCAATACAACCAGAGCCAATCTGAGGAGATGAATCTGCTAAGCCAAGTATGAACACAAACAGGGAGCACTTTAACTCTGCTGACCCGAAGTCACTCAGAGCCGTCAGGGTCACTTTTGACCCGTCGCACTCACCCCCATCAATGCGAAGTGCTTCCTCACCCAACTCAAAGCCTGTCTGCCACCCACTCTGGACACCAGGGACCCCTACCAGGGTAAATGGTGGCTTAATCGGTTAAGTCTGTGGGTTACTGGGCTACTAATCGGAAAAATGGGGGTTCAAATCCCTGGACTGCCAGGCTTCCGGCGGTCCAGGGGGTTGAGTCCTTGAGCAAGGCCCTTAACGCTATTTGCTTCAGGGGTGCTGACCCTGCGCTCTGACCCCAGCTTCCTAACTGGGATATGCAAAATATAATTTCACTGTGCTGTAGATACATGTGACAAACAATTGAATCTTATCCTAATGGTGAATCTAATCCTAACACCAGATCCTAACTGCATATGTATGGCTCTGTACAGTACATGTACTGTACTTTGCACAATGACAATAAAGTTGTATCTAATCTAATCTTAATTAATTAATTAATTAAATTATTTATTGTGTTCAATTAGGGCACTGGTGGCTTAGTGGTAGGTGTTTCGCCTGCCATGCGGAAGGCCCGGGTTCGATTTCCAGCCGGTGCCCAAACCCCAGCCACTAGATGCAGTGCCGGTCCCAAGCCCGGATAAAATGGGAGGGTTGCATCAGGAAGGGCATCCGGCGTAAAACCTGTGCCAAGTTGTAATGCGGACTGGGCATTCCGCTGTGGTGACCCCTTACCGGGAGCAGCCGAAAGACCAACAAACCATTGTGTTTAATTATTCCAGTTTGAGATTTAGGAGATTAATAATAATCAGCAGTATGAAATAAGGCTACATTACTAAAGGTATCTTGTACAATAAAAAATTATGACTATGAGAAGGTTCTGTTTAGTTAGTGGAAGATGCATTCTTTATCTTTTAAATATGAATATAAACCTGATGTGGACTTTTAGGCTAAAACGTTTGAGAATCATGGCGCAATACAATATCACTCTTGTGTGACGTTTCTACTCTACACCCCTGCCCACATTAAGAATGAAATAAAGTCTAGTCAATTACAATGAGCTAAATGCAAATTAATGGACTTTTCTAGTGCTTGAAGTTTTTCTTTTTTCTGTCAGCATAGATTGTGATTGCTTTTGTAAAAAACAACAATGATGATTAACCTCTGACCAAAAATCTAACCATGTACAGTATGCAGGAGCTTCTTCAGCATGGAGGAAGTGACAAAATAAAAGGCCTACAATCTTACCAGGTGGTCTTTAATGGAGTTGGCCTTATGTATCTTGCAGTGTTTTTAGGAAATGAAGATTGCAAAAACTAAAACTGGGAGGGTATAATAATGAAGGTGCGTGCCAAGCTGTCTCACTGGACCTTGCAGAACAAAGCAAGTATTTAATTATTAATTTCCATCATGGTAAGGCATTTATGTCACTAGATTTGTAAAGGAGTGTAGATTAAGGCCGATTGCTCTTTGCAGTTTCTAGTAACGTGACAACATGTTTTTGCATTCTGTATTTTTGCAACTTTAAGTGTGAAGGATGATGCTAAAAAAGAATGAGTACTTCTAGTTGCTGACATTAGTGACAACAACACATTTGTCTTTTGTGCCTTGTGGCTTTTACGCATAAACAACATAAAACATCACTATAAATGGTAAAAAGTATGGCGTCTTGTTTAGTAAAGGATTGTAATCAAGGCATTCTGTTCTTTCAAGACATTCTTGAAACGTTTTTATTGTTCCTAAAATATGTTAGTAGCTTTAAAATGGTTCTAAGGAAGTGCAACCAGTAACAGGATCATGAGTACCCAAGGATCAATGATCAATGATATGTTTGGGGAGAAAAAGCTAGTTATTCTGTTCTGATCCCACAGAAGTGCTCCTGTTGCACAAATTACTGAAAAATAATTAATGGTTATTAAAATGTAAGGGTGCCAAACCTTAAAATGCATCACAGTTTTATATGTATAAGGGTGCGTAGCCAGAGTCTGGCCAGAGTGATCAAGCTATCTACCACCAAGTCTTTACAATGGGATTTTGGCCATCTAAATGGATCTTGGAGTGGTAGTAGAAGGTGAAGAGGTCTAATGCAGCATATCGACTTTCAAATTAAGTAGACAGCTGGGTGTGCATTGCTTACCAGTGTAAAAAACATGCACATAGCAAGAAAGCAGGCTGGCAGTGTGATCTGTGATTGTGTTTAGGGAAGTGGTATGTGTCAAGAAAAAAATACATGAATGCCACTGTTGCAGACCAAGCACTTGAAGCTGTTTGGGAGGCACCTAGACTACAGTAGTTACCCATTAGGAATGGTTATTACCGCGCTCACGTCAGCGGCCAAAATAAATCAGTTGCATTTCAAAGTCATTCATAAAATGGCCGGCAGGTGGCGCAAAGTGACATTTGGGCTCGTTGCAGTAAATACAATAGTGACTGTTATATAGCGTATCTCTGCATCTGTTTATTGTTATTTAAGTTCTGGGTTATTTCAGGTACTTTAAACACGTTGTTGGGTTGCTCATGTTGGCTCATATGAGATGTAGTTTACAAATAAACACCTGGTTGGGTTATTTTGACCCAACAACAGGTTTATTCTTTATTTTCTCTTTTCTCCAAATATCAGCCTGCAGAATGATCGAAATATTACTGTTATTGTGTCACAGGTGTAGTTTTAAGAGTTGTTTAGGCAGGAATGCGTGTGTATACAGCTCAAAACCTCCTCTTCTTTGTCTTTCGGCTGTTCCCTTTCAGGGGTCGCCACAGCGAATCATCTGCCTCCATCTAACCCTATCCTCTGCATCCTCTTCTCTCACACCAACTAACTTCATGTCCTCTCTCACTGCATCCATAAATCTCCTCTTTGGCCTTCCTCTAGACCTCCTGCCTGGCAGTTCCAACCTCAGCATAATTCTACCGATATATTCACAATCTCTCCTCTGAACAAGTCCAAACCACCTCAATCTGGCCTCTCTGATTATCTCCAAAACATCTAACATGGAGTGTCCCTCTGATGAACTCATTCTTGACCCTATCCATCTTTGTTACTCCCAAGGAGAACCTCAACATCTTCAGCTCTGCTACCTCTAGCTTTGCCTCCTGTCTTTAAGCCGTAGAGCATCGCTGGTCTCACCACTGTCCTGTACACCTTTCCTTTCATTCTCGCTGATACTCTTTTATCGCACAACACACCTGACACTTTTCTCCACCCATTACAACCTGCCTGTACCCGCCTTTTCACCTCCTTTGAACACTCTCCATTGCTTTGGACCGTTGACCCTAAGTACTTAAAGTCCTGCACCTTCTTTACCTTTGCTCCCTGTATCCTCACTGTTCCTCCTGGGTCCCTCTCATTTACACACATGTATTCCATCTTGCTGCGGCTAACCTTCATTCCTCTGCTTTCCAGAGCATACCTCCACCTCTCCAAATTTTATGAGATTTAAAAAAATAATAATAATAAATTGTAAGTCGCTCTGGATAAGAGCGTCTCCTAAATGTAGTTTTATTATATAGTTTTTGCACATTAATCTGATTCCTCATCTGTTAAATTTTTGAGGACAAAGTTTTTTGCTCCTCGGTCACTGGTTAGGCGCCTCCGCTTCAGATATGCCAAGCAATGGGGCCGCGGAATTAGGCACGGCTGGTGAGATATCCTTGCTAATGATCCCAGGTTTGCACCCCGTGCTATAAAATACTCGGGGTTTGTTGGGTTACAGTGGATTTTACTGTAAGTGCGGCATGCAAGCGGGGTACGCGCCCCAGGGACTTCAAATCAGCGAGAGATGGGAGGGGCCGGTCCGGCCATCCGCGGAGAGTCAGAGTAAGCTTTCCTCACTCCTTTAACCCTTTTCTTCCCATTTTTTCCTGTAAGACCTCGCCTCAAGTCCGTGCTTCATGATGCTGCCCGTGCACTTAGGGTCGAACCCGTTTCACGGCCCAAATGTAGTCAACAATATAAAAATAAATAAATAAATAAACATTTTATGCTTGTTTTAATGTTATTTTGAAGTAAATGAAACAGTATTAGCTAAAATATTAAAAAGTTAAAATATTTACATGGGCAATGTTTGATGTCATGTGGGCATTATAAGATTTGTATTGAAAACTTCTAACTAAAAAGCGGCAGCTGGCACGCCTAAAAATAGATGCAGGTTAATTTTTTTATAGTCAAAAAAAAAATCATACTCTTTAATTTCCTATAGTCAAGCGCACACAAGGTTTTCCCGAGCGCGGAGGAATTTTGTTGTACTAAATAATATTTGTGTAGTATAATCAGAGCCTCCTATTCCTATTAATCCTGGGTTGTTGTTCTTTTAGTGTTACTGTGTGTGCTTTACAATGCCAGACAACATTCAAATGCAAATTATTGACCCTCCCCAGGTGTGAATCAGCTGTTCTCACCTATACATTCAGAGAAACTTTAATGCACCTCTCCACACTTTAAAAACCTCTTGAATCTGAGGCTCTTCTGGAGACTTTCAGTGATTAAGGCCTCTTTTTAAATTTCTGTAAATTTAATCTTCTGGATTCTAGATTCTCAAAGACATTGTTACCGTTTTTAATCCGTGTAATGGAAGAAATTGAAATTGTCCTTATGATAGCATAAATTGCATTGTTTTTAATCAGTCTATGCACAATAATATTCTTTGGTATTTTTATTTTAAAAAATGTTTCACTGAATAATCCACGACTTTTTATGAGTATGTAAGACCTCTTGACACGCCCCCCCCCCGTCTCTCTCTCTTTCCCACACATACAGTACACACAGCAGACCAAATCGTCATTAGCACGTCCCTCCCCCAAACAGCGCAGCCATTTACTTTGTAGAACAGTGGCAGCTGGAACACCTGAAACAGATGCAGGAATATTTTTTATAATCTAAATAAAAATGCTTTTTTAAACGTGGGCTATTGTTATTTACTTGCAATATTTGTTAATTTAATTTAAATGGGGTTTGGTCTCCGGAATGTTGAGCATCATGATCCTCTTCTTTACTTTCCTACAAAGAATCAGCGCTTAATTGCGCGCATAAAGTTTTGTAAATTCGTTTAATGTTTAATAGTAAATAATGACCCCCGTTGCGCTGTACCTCCGCTGGGAAAACCTTATGAAATACAAGTTAAAGACAATTATGATGATCTGCCACGGCGTGCGCCCAAA
Source organism: Clarias gariepinus (assembly GCF_024256425.1). Taxonomy (NCBI): domain Eukaryota; kingdom Metazoa; phylum Chordata; class Actinopteri; order Siluriformes; family Clariidae; genus Clarias; species Clarias gariepinus. The sequence continues at coordinate 17,083,440 of NC_071100.1, read as the reverse complement.
TCTACTATCGCTACTCGCTCACTCCGTAGGCTCCCTGAATAGGCGGCAAAGGGACGGAGCCGCCTATTCGTGGCGGCTGGCGATAATTAACGTTAATATGATCTCGGGCTTGCTCCGCATTATAAAAGCAAGGTGTGGAGTTTTGTCCGAGGTCTGAGAAGTACGTGATGTGATAAAGAATAGGAAAGTAGCATGTGAGTGAGGCGATGTGACGCGCCCCAGGGACTTTAAACAAGGACACTAGAATTCCGCCCTTTGATCTCCGCGCTGAGGACAGTGTGAGAAGGAGATGCGCGAGCTCCCACGGCATCTTCACTCCCGCACCTTGCCCGCCCTCGCAGCCCCGCTGCAGAAGAGGAAAAGGTTGCAAGGACGTTTGTGTTAAGTTTTTGCGTCAGTGAGGACTCACGCTGGCCATCGACAGCGGGAGAAGCACCGCCACGAGAGAGCGGTGCCTCCGCGTGCTCAGTTCTGCCACTCCGCGCACAAATGCATCGTCAGCTGTGTGCCCGCATGCCAGTGTGGCACAGCCCCCGGAACTGCACATGCACAACCTTTATCCCTTTCTTCCTCCTTCAACACTTTCCTTTCCCATTTTACCTAAATAAATTAAAATTTCCCCGTAAGACCTCGCCTCGTGTCCGTGCTTTATGGTGCCGCCTGTGCAACATGGGTCGAACCCGTTACAGATCATAACAGTCTACTGCATTTCATTCTTATAATAACGCACAAACACAAGCGGGGCTGAATGACCAACATCAGCTGACGCAGTAGAACGTCCTTACAATGTTATAATTTTTTGGTCATTTATTTCAGTTAATAAATCTACTACAAATTTAAAGAACACAAGATATAAGACGACACAAAACCCTACACGCGTCTTTTCTAATTACACGTGATAAAATCTAAAGGCTCACTGTGTTAACATTTATTTTGTTTAAATTCCTAAACATCCTAATAAGATTTAATTTAATTTGAATTCTACATTTGTATCGTCATTTTAGTTCTGTGATTATGAATTTGTTTAACTACAATGTTTTAATTGATTTTATCCGCTACTACGTGCAGTTTTAAAGCAGCGCATCTCACTAATCCAGCAGAGAATGAACTAAGGCATGAGGCGTCAATCTGTAGTTATATAGCGCCACTCAGCGGTAAAAGCCAGCAAACGCACAAAGCCAAATGCTACCGCCGAGCGCCGCGACGGTAGAACCTACATTCCGATTAGGTAACCACTGTATGTTTGACAGAGCTCAATAAGATTTTATTTGTCACCTACAGTACCAGTCAAATGTTTGGACACACCTTCTAATTCAATGTTTTTTGTTTAGTAATTTATTTTTTACATTCTAGAACAATACTGTAGACTTACAAATCATTAAATAACACATATGGAATTATGTAATTAAGTAACAGCAACAACAGTCAGTTGTTAATTTACAACACAAGGGTTAGCTTTTCTGGAGCACCCATCAAGCACCATGATGAAACTGGCTCTCATGAAGACTATTCCAAGGAAAACAAGACCTAAACCTACCTCTGCTGCAGAGGAGAAGTCACCAATAAACAGCACCTCAGATAAGAGCCATTATGAAGGCTATACAGAGCATACATAGCAGACACGTCTTAATAACAACTGTTCAAAGAGATTACTGCATACTTTGGGTGCCTTTAGAATTATTTTACAGTGTTGAAAGAAATAAAAAAGAAAGACCATGAAATTAGAAAGTGTGTCCAGACTTTTGACTTGTACTGTATGTGACAGTGAAGTTATTTTCTTTACATACTCAAGCTTGTTAGGAAGAAAGCAGGTTCAGCTGTCATACGGAACATTGTGATCAGTAGCCCAAAGCCACCTCTTCTCAAATAAGGGTTTGATAGAGGATTGAAGGAGTTTCACAACAGAATGTCTAAAAAAGGGATTAAACAGAGAGAGAGAGAAAGAGAGAGAAAGAAAAGCGCTGTTGTGGTTTCTATATGTGATGTTAACGTGTTCCAGTTGTGGTGACACTTATAGCAGCAATGACCAGTGTATAAGCAGTCAGAGATCATGGTGTGTGTGTGTGTGTGTGTGTGTGTGTGTGTGTGTGTGTGTGTGCGTGCGTGCGTGTGTGGACGAGTTTGTGTGTGATTTAATTCTTTGACGTAAGGTGAAATCAGATCATGCCTTGCTGTTTGACTTGTTTTACAATTCATCCACCATGAATTATCTAACTTTAACACTCCTTGACATTGTATTAGTAATTAGGCAATGATATACTGAACATTACTTTGCAATAAGTGAAGGTATGTTCTGATTGGCTATACTAGCTCGCTGTGAATATATACATAAAACACATAACATTATGCCCAGTTTTGTGTAGGTTCCTCTTTGGGGATGACTTCACAAGGCTGAAATTGGCCTTATTATGGGTGCCCATGATCCTAAAATTGTGTGTGTGTACCAGAACACTGCAGTGGGCCATTGTTGTGTTCATTGTCATTAGATCTGAATTTCATAAGTGTCATAGCTCTGTAATATATTTATATAAAATGTGGAAAATCTGATGTCTGTTTTTTCCTGGGCTACACTTTATACTACCATTTTAAAGTTTGAGATCACTTTCTAACTCCATGGTCGTTCTTTATTTTTATTACTTTTTATCATTACATTGTAAAGCAATGCTGAAGGCTTTTAAATTATGCAATAATCTCCTTAGAACAATTAATGTTGAGATGTATCTGCTACTTATGATCTGTAAAGCCTTATAATGGCTCTAATCTAAGGTGCAATTTTTTAGTTGCTTATGTTGTGAAATTTATAAAAAATGGCCATTAATCCCTTTAAACTTTGCTTTGGTGACATGGATAATGAACTTTAGAAATGAAACTATTATATATACACATGTACATATAAACAGGTAAATTTGCATTTACATAAGATTTAAATAATACAAAATATGAATCAATATGTACAAACATTTATACTTATTTTTTTTGAAGTTTCAGGTATAAACCTTCAAATATAGTTTCATATAGCAATGTTCAAAATCCAGTATATCTTGGTGGAAGCACTCTGAGTGTGCTCCTTTGTTTTCTTTGAATTTATCAAGATGAGCATCAAGGATATGGACATTTAGGGACAATTTGCTATAGTTTTTCACCAGATGATTATGTAACATTTATGGCACATTTACGGAGTCTCATGTATCAGTGTTTTGTAATGATCAGTATGTTTTTCTTTATAGAAAAAGTGTTTCATTTCTTATACAGTATTTGGAAAGGAATGAAGATTTTCTTTTTTCTTGTCCTTTGCAGTTTTGCAGTAACATGCCAACATGTTTGCATCTGTATTTTTTTTGCACTTCATGTGTGAAGAACGGATGCTATTAAAAGAGAACAACTGCTTTTAGTTGCCATTAGTTCTAACAACTAATTTGTTTGTGGTTGCCACACAATATTAGCCATGACCATAAATGGTAAAATATTGTTGCATGTTCATTAATGAAGTTTTGTAATTATTGACATAAGTATAAGTATGGTATAAGAGGAATAAAACATTTCAGGATATGTTACTGGGAAACACTATGCAACACAAATTTAGTTATTTTTTAAATGCTTATGCTGTAAAAGTTTAGAAACTGGGCATTATTCTCTTCAAAATTTGCTTTGGTGACATAAATAATGTCCATAAAATTAACATTTTTTCTATTAAAATAAATAAATTAATTAATTACAATTAGTGAACAAAAATGTTTAAAATTGAGTACTTGATTATTATTTTGGAAATTTGCGGCAGTAATGTAAATCACTTTCAAGTATCAGCCCCAAATATAGTGTCTCACTATGTTATTATACACTCTTTGGTAGTGATGTACAAAGTCTAGCATATCATTGTGGAAGTGCTTACCTTTCTCCTGCATCCAATGTCTTTATTTGTGGTGAAATCAAGACACCAGCTTTGACCTTTAGACAGATTAGTCTCAAAGGTACTTTGAGTAGGCTGTAGACTCCTTATCAAGAGCTGTGACAAATTGTTTCATATGACCCAATTTTATGGGCAATGGTGGGAATTTCTGGGGTTTCACTAGTGGCTCACACTTGGCTTCCTTTCATAGTGCTCTGTACTGTCCCTGTTGTCCTAATAACAAAGATAACAAAAAAACTTGTTAAAGCCTCCTTAAAGACCAGGAATGATTTTGAAGTAACTTACATCACAGCCAAACTTATCATATGTCAAGAAATCTAGCAAGGGATACTTATTCCTGTTATGGAGCAGGCCAGCTTTAAGCTTTCGGGATGAACTATTAATGAAGAGGTGCATCTTATTTGGGTTACAGATAATTCCACTTTCCTCACAGAGACCTGACATATTGTGGCAAAAGCATCAATCCTGATGAGTGAAAAAACTTTTTAAAATGTGGGTAATACCTCTTCCGACTTCAAGTCACACACTTCCATCAAACAAATCCCAGTTCTTGAGCCTAGCTGTCAAAAGCATGTCAACTTTGTTAGACCAGGATTTTTTATTTAGTCATTGAGGTATCTTTGCTTGTAGTAGTATGGGTTTCTCTTAATAGCTCCACCTCTGAAACTCTAATTTTCAATGCCTTATTGTTTGTCAAGAACCAACCTGAAGTGGTGAGTGGTGCACCCCTGTATACAGTATATATTACTATGGATATGTCTAGAAAATTCTAAAAGATTCTTGAAAAATTTAAGTTTTCAGTTTTACAATGACTACTTGAAGTGTTCTGCTAAAACTGGTATATTTAAAATATTTTAAAATTAAGCCTTTTCCATTCACTTTAGGCATAAGCAATTGAGAAATAATACTTTCTTGCCAGGAATACAAAATAAATATTTTGTACTGTGGAATGGTCACAGTAAATCCACTTCACCATGAGAAGCATCATTGTATTTTTACAACAGCAATACATGTGATGTACTTCACCTGTGATTTCTAATGTTTCTCTCTCTACTTTTAGTGCTGATGGGACTCATCCACTGCACACGAACAGGTGATTCAGATATTCTTCTTTTTTTCCCTTTAAAATAAAACTTTAGTGATACCCTAAATGATTTAGTGATACCTTAGACCAAAGGTTTTTATTATAAAAACACATATACAGACATACAACCACGTGTCTGATACGGTTCTTGATCTGCTTTTTCTTTAGCATTTGTATATAGTTATTTCTTTTCTTTTAAAGCCGTACATGCTGTATTTAAACCGGTATTTTAATAGCACCTTTTCACACTTAATGTGCATTCAAGCCTAGTGGAAAAAAAATGCCACTATTTGACTGCAATCAGATGCTTAAACCATAGCAACTCTTACAGTACTTTAAAGCAACATATATTAACTAAACTTTTCTTTTCATATTTGAATCGTGACATCTTCACTGCACAGTAAACAATAAATATTTTCATATTTATTTCAACGTACAAAATATATGCTTATACAATACTATATTGTATTATTGTATGCATTCCTAATTTGAGGTGGGCTGGGTCCAGATTGACTTGCCGTGCTTTGAGAAGCCCTGGTCTAGAGGGTTAGAACAGAATAGAAGAATTTTTTTTCAGACCTGGAACATCAAAGTAGAAGTTTTAGCACTTTTTTTTTTTTTTGACTGTCAGGAAGTGAAGACATTCACAGCTGAAAATGAAGTTTATCAAGATATGAGTCAAACATTACAAAATTTGAAGCAAGATTAAGGTAAAAAAAAGAAGAAAAAAAAAGAGCAAAAAAGGAGCTTCAGGCAATCAGCAAACAACAACAACAAAAACAACAAAAAAAGAGTTACATCTCGGATACTACAGGCCTTACTGAGCATGTTAATTGTTAAAATCCATGACAGCAAAATTAGAGGATAACTGAAGAAATAGGGTTTGTTTGGAAGAATTGCCAGGAGAAATCCTTTCCTGTCTAAGAAGTATATGAAAGCACAACTGCAACCTCCAGCAGGCTTCTGGAACAATTTCCTGTGGGCACATGAGACAAAAGTGAAATTTTTTGCTTTAATGCCCGGCAACATATTTTGCAAAAAAACTAAACAGCAATTCAACAGAAATGTCCACTGTCAAGCACAATGGTGGAGGGGTGATAATTTGAAACATGGCACTAGGACCTGGGAACCTTGCGGTCAATAAGTTGACCATGAATTACTCTGTATACCAGAATATTCTGGCAAATGGGAAATGTGAGGCCATCTTTCTGGCAGTTAAAGCTTAGTTAATATTGAGTCATGCAACAGGAGAATGATCCAAAACACACCAGTACGTCTATGTACATCAGAATGGTTGAAAAATAACAGAATGAGGAAAGCAATTCAGAATTGAATGCCTTCCTCATTCTGTCAGCTGTTATTTACCGTCAGCTGCTGTAAATAAACATTTAATCTGAGAACAAAAAAAGTGTGCACAGTTCTCAGTATTGGAAAGATTGGAGCTGAGTGCCAAGGGTCTGATCTTCATTCATAAGCAGCAGCAACAGGTGAAAGTTAAAGGAATTAAAACTGTGGCAGGCTGGCAAATTAGGCGTGGCCACATGCTGGAAAGCCGGTCACAGGTTAATTGTAGTTGTGGCAAGCCAAACACAGGCTGGGATTTAAGGCATAGTAGTCAATCATAGTCGGCAGCAGCATTTCCAGAACCTAACACAAGGAATCAGACGAGGCTGTTGTATTCCTGTGGGTGCGGCAGCAGTCCAGAACTGGGGCATTAAAGTCGAGGCAGTGGCTGATACCTTTATGGCGGCTGAGTCACAATAACTGGCCCTGACTGAGAGCAGTGCTGGAGCAGTGAACTCAGTCTATTCTCTGATAGACACACAGTATGAAACTGAAAGCATGAAAAATATATAGTTTATTGTTTAGTTGAGACCAGGATCATCACAGAGACAGAAAACATGTTTTCACTCTGTAGAGCTGATTAATAAGTAAAGATTGTGTTACTCCTCAACTGTAAAAAAACTGTAAATATATTTCAGGGTATTTCAGGCCCATCGGAATGAACCTAGAGAGAAGGTGTGTTCCAGTCGGCCTGAACTACCCTGAGAAGTGAACTGAACAGAGTATTCAGCCATGTTAAGTGTGATTCCAAACTGCAGGGAGTGAAACTAATCAGTTCAAAGAGAACAGCGACCAGTGTAGGGAACAACTGGGGAACGGGTCCTGATTTCACAGAATGAGAAAATGGAGCACGTAAAAGTATTTAAATATTTATCATTATTATTATTGAGGAAGACGTCATATTAATAGGACATAATCATTTAAATTCCTCAGTAGGGCTAGTAATCTGTAATAAAATAAATATACACACATCTTGTTAATTAATAAAATAATTCATTTACAAGTAATACATGTTATAGCATATGTTTTATAATGGTATCAAGTTTTGTTTCAAAAAATATTTAATAGTTAATGTCCTTAGTGTAAAGGAAGTGACATCTGCGCTGGCGATGTTGCAGGGTTTTTAAAATATAGAGAAAGTTGCACTCTGAGTCACATACTCACATACTGTAACATGTGCATGTGCGTCCACATAGCGTGGGTGAGATCCCTGATTGGCTGATTGATTTTAGGATGGTTACATGACAAATGTACATGACAAGTAATGTTTAGAGTTAGACAAGAGAGATGAGAAAAGGCCACATTAAAAAAGAAGAAATTTGTTAGAGGAAGATGCGGGTAAATGCATCAGACTTAAATAGATACAGTAATGAGCCGTGGTTTTAGCAATGCAGCTTCTGAGACAGGTGGGTGTGTGTGTGTGTGTGGAGCAGACAGTGGAGCACTGAATAATACACACTACTCTAACAGTGAGTGCTGTGTGATTATCTCAGTGCAAATAATAAACAGAATCAAATTACCTAGAATTTTTCATCTTCACACTTATTTCAGTTTAGTGTAATTCTACAATCAAGGAAGTTTCGAAGCATTTCAGTGTTGTTTATGAATGAATGACTTGGTCATTTGAAAATTCTTTGATTATCTGAATGTGAGAGATATTTGGTCTGATAAACACTCCATATAAGTCTTCTGTGTGTTTATCTGTAGAGGAGTAAATGTCACAACACCCACTGAAAGAAAATTTAAATTAGAGTCTTAATCAAGGCATATTTGCTAAGACTTTAAGAAACATAAAGTACAGATCTGGCCTTTAAAAATGCACGTTTTTGGAAAAGGGATCCCACGACTTGCCGCGGCTGCGCGCGGGAAGCTGTGAAAATGCCCTTCAATACCTGTAGGGGGCAGTCGTGTTTCAGTCTAAAGTATTGTGTGTCTACTGAGGCCGAAAAATGTTATGTCTCTTAGGCGCCCATTGACGGCAAGCGACAGAGCTCATAAACGTGTCAAGCTTAAACTGATATGTATTTATTCTTCATTTTCATTCAGAATTATTATTATTATTAGTAGTAGTTTTCCTAATCTATTATTATTATTGTAATGCACCCACGCGTGTGTGCAAAGGTGGTGGCTCAGTGGTAGGTGATTCGCCTGCCATGCGAAGGACCTGGGTTCAATTCCCAGCCAGTGCTCAAAATGCTGATGTTATGCGCTAAAATGGCACGATATAGCCATTAAATTATCAAGTTATGCTTCAGTACTAAATGCATGTTTGCAATTGAGAATTTTTTTTTCTTAAGCTATGAAACACATTAGCACTCACCTCACAGTTGCTATAATTTAATGACAATCATAAGCAAAAAGTGTCAAACAAAGGATTCACATTTATTACATTTTCACCCAGAGCGGGAATCGAACCAGGGTCTGGACGAGTTTATACTATTATTTAAGCAACGCCACACCACGTGGAAAGCGGCAAAAATGCTTCAATTTCATTGGCTGTCACTGAGTGTCAGCTATTCACGACTGGCCCCCGCGGAACACAGAATTCCCGGGCTTTGACTGCGCTTTCTCCATTCGTTATTACAGGTGCGGACTGGGACCAAAAAGTGGCCCTGGACTTCCTGGCCCACAGCAGCCCACACCATAATACATTGGCTCATTAATGTTGAGATACATTTAACACAAGTTACTAGTATAAAAATATAACACAATCCAGAAATCAATGCTATTTAAACATGTTATGCAATTCAGTGTAGAACCGCCACTGCCTATTTTCCACCACATCACGTACTTCCCTGATCTCGGACTAAACTCCGCGCTTTGCTTTTATAATGTGGAGCAAGCCCGAGATCATATTAACGTAGCATTCATCATTCAAAGTTATTCATATCAGTGTATAGTAAGTGTGATTTGAAAAGTGCTATAACTCCACCTGCTACAGTTTCAGCCCAGTGGAACAATCTGACTACATGTGAAGTGCCATGAAAAAGTATTTGCCCCTTCCTATTTTTTTCTTTGCATATTTGTCACACTTGTATAGGTGGAATTTTACCTAAACACTTTAGGTGAGAACGTATAGGTTAATATGTATAGGTGAGAACAGCTGATTCACACTTGGGGAGAGTGAATAATTTGCATTTGAATGTTGTCTGGCATTGTAAGCACACGCAGTGACACTAAAAGAACAATAGGATTAATAGGAATATGAGACACTAAAGAGGAGGATTTTAATTTAGACTATAAAAAAATTAACCTGCGTCTATTTTTAGGCGTGCCAGCTGCCACTTTTTAGTTTGAAGTTTTCAATACAAATCTTATAATGCCCACATGACATGCTGGTGAGCTATCCATGCCAATCATCCCGGGCTTGCACCCCGCGCTATAAAATACGAGTACGACGGCCATCTGCGGACAGCAGCTCCTGCCTCCGTTCGCTTGCGCTGGCTCTTCTTTGAAGTCCCTGGGGCGCGTTCCATTTGCCCCGTTTGCATCCCTGGGGCGCGTCTCACTCACACCGCGTAGTAAAATCCACTGTAAACCAACAAACCCCGAGTATTTTATAGCGCGGATTGGAAGCCTGGGATCTTTAGCAAGGAGAGCTCTTCTTCACCATTCGTGCCTAATTCCGCAGCCCCGCTGCTTCGCATGTCCGAGGTGGAGGCCGCCTAACTAGTGAGCGAGGAGCGATATTGATTTGGGCGCACGCCGTGACAGGCTGAAAAAAAACTATTGTCCTCAAAAATGTAACAGATGAGGACTCAGATTAATGTGCCTTTATAAGACTCAATTTTTATTTAAGCGCACTTACAATAACGAAAAAACGTTATGACTTTGTAAATGTTTGAAAGCAAATAAGGTGCGCTATTCTGTATTGTTTTTGGTGAACTTCAGCGCGTCAGAAAATTAACGCAAACGTTTTTATTTAAAGTTCAGAGTCAGTCTGCTTGCTGTTTTCCCGACGCGTTCACAATCATTAGTCTACTTCGACCGGTGCGCTCTGAAAAACTTTATGCATGCGGCTGAGCGCTGATTAAAACTATGACAAAAGACATTTAAACTGAACCCCAAACCGACTACAACAGAAACTAGTTCCAGTTAAGACAGTAACAGGAGGACACCAGGACACAAACAGATGTGAGACACTGACTGATGAAACGTCTCGGGTTACTTATTGTAACCCTGTTCCCTGAAAAGGCGGGAACGAGATGCTGCGTGAAAACGCTATGGAAAACATCTTGTCATGTTGGCGGTTGTGAAGCATGTGTGTATCAAACACGCCAAAATTTTGGCTTTTATAACCTCGGTGATTATAACCACCGAGGGTGAGGTCATCTAATAAGACGCACCTGCAGGTTATAAATAGGAGTGAACCGGAAACATTCCTCAGATTGATTTGTCTGAATGGTCACATAGGCAGTGCGGCATTGGGACGCAGCATCTCGTTCCCGCCTTTTCAGGGAACAGGGTTACAGCAAAGAAACCCCGAGACGTTCCCTTTCAAAGGCTACACTCGATGCCGCGTGAAAACGCTATGGGAACGAGAGTGCCAACGCCGCCGCACTGCAAGTGTCTGGACTCCAAGGTTGTGCAGCGTGTGCGCACAAGGCCGAGAAGGTCTCAGAACTATGTCTGGGTAGCTGACTCGAGGACCCGTGAGCCCGGAGTAGCATGAACATCGAGACTATAAATGTAGTAAATGTGTGCAGAGAGGACAACCCTCCGTGTCACACACTTGCTGCTGGGGAATACCTCTTGCTAGTGCAATAGATAAGGCGATCCCCCTGGTTGAATGAGCCCTGATTCCTAGAGGCGAAGTGAGCCCACGCGCCTCATAGGAGAGGGCAATAGCCCCGTGTAGTTGGGGCCACCCCCCGGTTGCGGCCCCAGACCATGTAAAAGCTGCTCTGACTTACGCCACTAGCTGATGCGTTGAACGTAAATCTAAAGAGCACGTACTGGACAAAGTAAGTGAAGTCTTTCCTGCTCTGAAGCTGTAAAGGCGGAGGACAGAAGGCTTCAAAAACAATAGGGTGCATGTTGGCAAATGTGTGCAGAGAGGACCAACCCTCCGCGTCACACTCTTGCTGCAGGGGAATACCTCTTGCTAGTGAACCTGGTGCGCTAGCTATTTAGCTATTTTTAAATAAATAAATAAGTTGATGGCAGGAAAACACGGGATGAATACAGCTTACTCCATGAAAGGGTTAACTCATATGGAGATTGCTAAGAAAAGGGGAGAGAGCGTCGTTGAGGCTCCGCCCCCCGGCCACCCGACAGAACCTGCCGTCTATGTTTTTATGTATTTATTTATTTATTTTTATTTTATTTTATTATTTTTTTAAAGTGCTTAGAGGCTATTACCATCTCCGCGGAAGCAAGAGAGGATGTTTATCCTTGCCCATTCACAAGAAGCGCCAGGGGGCACTTGAGAGCGGACAGAGGAATTTCCTGATCCGATGAGAACGCGAAAGAAAGGAGTTTTTAAATCCGTCTCTTACCGCTCTGCCGGATGCATGAGTTTAAGCCCCAGGAATGCGCAGCGGCTCGAAGCTTCTCAAAGAATGCGAGGCGCACGCGTAGCACTTAATCAAAGCAGTAAAGTGTAGAGATCGCCCTCCGATATGGATTATACACACGGAGGGACATCTCGTTTAAAACTCTGCCATTATCGGTGAGTTAAACACTTATTTTGCTGGTTAGACACAAACACGCTCACAACGAGGTGAAGACAAGAATCTGAGGAATGTTTCCGGTTCACTTCTATTTATAACCTGCAGGTGCGTCCTATCAGATGACGTCACCCACCGAGGTTATAAAAGCCCAAAATTTGGCGTGTTTGATACACACATGCTTCACAACTGGCAACATGACAAGATGTTTCCCATAGCGTCCCATAGTGCATCATGGGAAATGAAGTCCAACTGTCAGCAAGAAATAGAGTATACTGTATAATACATATACATATAATGTTGGTAATGTCTTCATGTGAAATGAACTATAGTCTTATATTTAAGTAAGCGGGTGGTAGTTAAAGGGGCATTAATTCCTGCACCCTATATAGTGTGTCTGTCTGGTGAGAATGGATACAGGGGCTCTTTAAGAGATGTTTAGTGACGTCATCACATGCGCGTGTGGCGCGGTGCACATGAGAGTGGAAATGGTGACAGACTTCACGTGCAGTGTTTTACAGATAAAAGATCCAGAATCATTCATTCATAAAGTAAATCACAATGTTTGGAGAGGATTGGAGATTTATTGTGACTGTGTTTTTCCCCGGTTGTTGATGTTTGCAGTAATTTGTGCGGCTAGAATAGTTAGTATAGTGTGAGTCAATGTGTCAGGTCAGTGGTGTCAGATTGTATTAGTTTTAAAATGCATCAAATATGATGTTTGTATTTATAGCACTTAAGACTGAGGTTGGAGAGTAAGTAAACTACACCATCGGATCTTAGGGGTCTAATTTACTGTATTTAGTTTTGTCAGGGATGTAATGTTAAGGCATGTTTTTAAAGAATTGCCACTTCTGCATTTTCTTTATTAAATGTTTATATATATATTCTGCACACCACAAAACTAATTCTGATATTTACATCATCAACATTATGAAAGCCCAGTTTGTGCTGTATGTAAATAACTAAAATACATTAGCTACTTTATTGGTAAAGATTCCAGAAAGTCCTCAGACCCCAGAAGGTTTAACTGGAATAAAACAAACCCCAGGTAAATTTATTGGTCTTCTGTGTACCGTTCCAGTGATTATATTTACCATATTATATATTTTAATATATTTATTCAGCTTACAGTGTATTGTAATTGTAACCTACTGAGCAATATCTTTGAAAATAAATAGTGAAAGAATTTAAATTGTGGATTTCTCATTACAGTCATTTTAAGTAAGTGTGGGATGCTCGGATAACAATCCCAGGGTAAAAAATAAAGGATGAATGAAACACCATACAAGTTTGGTTAAATGAGGCATTGATGGATTATATATGCATATAGATATTAAATAAATGTGTATATATAAGCAGGTAATGAAGTTCTAATTGTACATGTTAAATACTGAATGTTAGAACAGTGGAGGCAACATAAAATGCAAGTAGTGTTGGAAGCTACAGTATGTATAGGGTTTAAGCTCTGGGTCATCGGTGAACCGAGTCTTTAACTATTCAGGTTTATTTGATTATTTGATTTATAATTAATAGTATACAGTAGGGGTGGCGAACCTGTTTGCCATAATGACCCCCCCCCCAAAAAAAAAAATATATATATATATCACCACAAAGACCCACAACAGATGTGCAAACAACAGTATCACAACTTACACATAATTACATTTTTCATACAGTTTTTATGGATTTAAATCAGCCTACCTCCTTTTATTTGACTAAGTGGGACACCTAACAGTCCTTGGTTTCCCCAATCTTTTTAAGTTCTGGCTTGTATTTAGTTGTGGCTACGCGTAGTAACTCTTTTACATGTGTGTCAGAAAAACAAAGCGATGCTTTAATTTCACGTGTTTCAGTATCGAACAAAGTGATTCACAGATGTAAGTTGACAGTAGTTTAAGTGCAGCCTGTTTGACACTGGGATATCGCTCAACCGGCACAATCTTCCAAAACTCCATGGTTCCTTCCTTCAGAACGCTTTTAAGTCTGTCATCCTCAGAAAGTTTGATCATTTCAAGCTGAGATGCTGCTTCATTTTCTACTAAAGGGGCTTTTAAACAGTCTGATTCAGCAGTGAATGGGTTGATCAGAAATGTAACCTCAGTCTTTTTTGCTGTAGGTTGGAGAATTTATCCTCAAAACTTTTCTCAAGATTTTCAAGCAGTGTTGCATATCGTGCAGTACTCCCTTTTACTCTGCTGCTTGTCCACTTGCCTTCAACAAGGTTGGAAAATGTGTGAAGTCTCTCTTTTGGAGATGTTTCCTGAACAACTTAAGTTTGTTGACAAATGTAAAAAAAAACATTTAGCTTCAGGTCAGGCAGCATCTTTAACCTCCCTTGCAGATTCACATTCAGTCCATTCAGATGATGCAGAATGTGAAATCCTTTGGGGATCATGTAGCTCAGGATAGTGCTTATGTTTCTCTGTAAGGAACAGCTTTACCGCATTCAAAAGTTTAAAGAAACGAGAAACCACATTACCTCTTGAAAGTCATCTCACACGGCAGTGCAGAAGCAGATCAGATGGAAGATCTTCATCAAGTTCATCAATGAGATTTTTGAACTGTCTGTGATTGAGAGCATGTGTGCATATAAAATTTTAAATTTCCAGCACAGGTTTCATGATGTGGTCCAAGTTCAGCTTTTTAGACACCAAGTGTTCTTGATGAATAATACAGTGAAACGTCCAAAATTCTGGAAAACGATCATCAGCTTTACACAGCCCTACAAGACCTTTCTCAGATTCCAACATGGCTGGAGCTCCATCAGTAGTTATTGCTATTAGTTTTGATAACTGCAGATTTGCTGTCATCAAAAACAACAGTCATCAGTGTCTCTTTCAGATCGATGCTACGAGTTCTGTCTTTCAGCAGCACAATGTCAAGCAGCTCTTCCTTATATGTCTTCTGACACAAACTATACAAATATTGCCAATTGTGGCTTGTCTTGAACATCACATGACTCATCCAATGCAATGCTGAAACACTCACACAATTTTTGGAAAAGCTGAGTTTGCTATTCTGACTGACATTTCAGTGTCTTTACCTTGTGTTTACGAAGTTCACTGCCTTTGGGAAATTCCCGGGCTACAGTAGATTGGAGTGAAGTGAAATGGCGCCAAGATTTGAAGTCCTAAAATATGACAATAAAGTCTGGCAAATCAAGCAGAATGGCTTTCCGTTTCTTTTAACAACAACAAAAAAAATTTCGGCAATTGCATTTAAAAACAATATTATTGACAATATTATTGACATTTTAAAACACAGCGAGTGGGGGAGGGGTGGGGGGTATGACTCCCAAATGAAGTAGCCCAAATAAGAGAGGATGGAGTACTGGACACACACAAACACATGCTCACGCCCATGCACAAACACACACACATACACACACACACACAAACTAACGGAAACACTGCTCTGTCAGAAAACTTCTCTCGCGCACACACACACTAAAGGAATCGCTGCTCTCAGACAGAGAGAGACTCTGGATCTTTAACAAGGAACCTCTCTAATTACTTTTGCTTCGCGCGCACACACACACACATGGTCACAGTTTTAAAACAAACAATACACACGCATGGACGAGTGACTGCACAGCAGCTTTAAGAGTATGTTTGGTCAGGTCTGTGCTTTAAGCAATAATTTTCAAATGGACTGGACGTACAGCTATGAAGCCATCCACACGATTTGAATCCAAGCTATCACATGTTACCTGCTCTGTGCTCAGGAGATTTAAACCTGATGATGTCACAGATACACATGGACAGGGACTTTGGTGTCTGGTGTTGATTGATACAGTTTTCTATCTCGTCTTCACTGAGACGTAACTGATGTCTATGTTGGGCGTCTCTGAGCTCCTGTAGGTGAAAGAGTTCAGTTAGAGTTTCCTCTGAGTATGTTCACTAACTAGTGAGAGGGAATAAACACTGAGTAAAATTTTAAGGTTAAAAAAAATTACAATTCATTTAAAGAATATAAATGACTTTCCACTTTAATAAACTGCAGTTAAACAGAGACATTACAAACACTGGGGTTCTAGTGAAGGTGTGTATGAATGTTCTACTCAGGATGGAAGATTCTCACAGAGGGTGTATTTGACTCACACACTATCAGAACACACACATCTGCAATCGTAACACACACACACACACACACACACACACACACGCTCATTTACTCCGCTCTAGTGGGGAAACATAAAAACTCAAGCCTGGTAAATGTGTAATTGTTGATCAGGTAGTGATGAGAAGTTTATCTGTGGGCTGTAAATAAGAACCAAAAAAAAAAAGAAGAAAATCACAGATTCACAAATCTCTTAATTTACTGAATAGTTTTTTAATTACATTTTCTGTTTTAGGAAAAAAAAAAGATGCAATCATTAATGGTTAGTTAGATGATCATGTAAAGACCTCTGTCATGATTTAACACCATAAAAAGACAAGATCTTGACACTTTCATATATAAACACACGTATAGATTTAACACTATTTATAAACATCACACAGAAAAGAAACATAACAGTAAATACAGAGACATTTACACTTTAATCAGGAATTTCATTATGATGACATGGTGGTACATCTCTCTCCTGTGTGTGTGTGTGTGTGTGTGTGTGTGTGAGAGTGCTGTAAGGTGACAACACTACACTGTTTAATTGATGTTTAGGCAAAACAAAGTTAAAAAAAGATTATTTCGAAAGTTTCCCAAAATGTCTTACAATAAAGATTATATGTCTAGTTTTGCTGTTTATGTTCCACTTAACGAAAAATAAATTTTACTTCATACACCCATAAAGATAAACTGCTATAGAGGAATTAGAGAGTGTTATTATAATATAACTGTTGTTTTATGATTATATGCTATGGGCTCATTTGTGCTGGTCAGCCTCCAATGTAGACAGCTAGCTTAGCTGTTGTAATTAGCATGGTTTCTGTGTTAGTTTCCTTACACATGTGGGCACAGATTAAACTGACATGGTGGAAATAAGTGTTTATATCGGAGTGTGTAATAAACTAAATGGAGTTTCATGGACTATTACTTTAATAAATGGAGTTTATACTCTGCATTTTCCACACACACTAAAAACTTATCATTTACATCTTGAATGTTGAGTACAAACCAACAGCACCTGATTCACACACTGACCTTCAGACACTTTTTAGAGGCAAGACACATCTCTCTCATGTGTGAAGTTTTCCTAGTTCCTCTCTCGAGTGTCATGTCTCTCTTGTGTGTATGGTGGCTTTTTGATGTGTGTGTGATGTCTCATCTGTGTGACAGATTTCTCATGTGTGTCTTCTCTCTTATGCGTGTGACAGCTTTCATGTTGTCTTGAATAACTGAATGAATAAATGATTAAAGTATAATAAACAGTCAATAGGAATGAAAAATAGAAACGTCTTTAAATGCAAGCTGGTAGCAAAACAAAAAAGTGGGACAGAGAGAGATGGAGATTTCTTTCTGCGATATTAATGCTCTTATAATCTACCAATATCAGAACTATGGTCAAAGCTTTTGTATCTAGCTGAGTATTTACATCAGTGTGTGTAATGGATTAAACATGATCACTATTGTTCTTAACAAATGTCATTCATCGATTGTTATTGCTTGTCACTTCTTAGCAGTACCAGCTTCCTTGCCGCTGCTTTTGCGCTAGCTTTCCTGGGCTTGTACTGCACTTGCAGAGGATGCACACTGCACACACGTGACAATGTACTGTACACCAGACATGTGATCTAACTTCACCCAATAAACATGCGCCAACACATGTTTGTATCTTGGAAAGTTTGTAACTTGGATGTTTGTATGTAGAGGACTTACTGTGTTGCTGTTAACGAACGTCATTTACACTCAGCAACTGTGACACACGAGAGATGACACACGGGGAAAGATCAGACCCACACTACAGAAAAAGGCACACACACTAGGAGGTAAAACACAAGGCAGAGATAAGATATAACATAACAACAAGAGACAACATACATTAGAAAAACATGTCACACACACAAGAAAGACAACACAAACATTCAACAAAGGTGACAAAATCACTGGAGAAATATCTCGCACGAGAGAGATGACACACAAACCAGGGAAACATGTCAAACATTATACAAAAGAGAGAGGGATACTGTACGTCTTGCCCCTGGATCAGTAGAAATGTGATCGACCTGTGTTGCTCTGAAATGTGCAAACAAGTGAAAAAGTGACAACCTAACATTTCACTACTTTGTCGAATGAGGTAATGAGTTGAGTTAGTGGGAGGAGATACAGTAAGCAATAAACATTCCTTATAAGTAGCAGCAAAGATAAGAATAGTTTGTGCCAATTAGCAAGTGATAAATATTATGCAAAAACATATTTATGGTTGGTGTGTACAATAGTTTGATGATTGTTGATCAGTGTGTTTGCGTTTATTGATTTATTAGTCCAGTCTCAATGCTTTAAGGAAGTTGAGTTAATCTGAGTGGTTGTGTGTGTGTGTGTGTGTGTGTGTGTGTGTGTGTGTGTGTGTGTGTGTGTGTGTGTGTGTGTGTTTATTAGTTCCTTTTAGTTGAGGAGAAGGATGGCTTGTTGAAGAATATATGTGAGAATGTGTGTTGAAATTCTATTTTCTTTGTACAGTGAGACCAAAGCCTGTAGTGAAAGTCCATCCAGCTGAGAGTGTGGGCTTACAGTTGGTTTTACACCTTCATTCATGAGAAATTTCACTGCAAGTCTCGGTTTGACTTGAACTTTCCTAGGATATTATTTTCTTGTTCTATAGTATATGTACACCGATCAGCCATAACATTAAGGTGGAAAGTGTCAGAACACACTGTCACTACTGTTTAGATGGCAAAGGGGGACCTACTGTAGAATCAGGACAATAATGAGGGTAACTGAACACACGGTGATACTGTATGAAAAAATGTGTTGTGCAAACGAGTGATGGGAAATCGATTGCGCATATGTTATCATTTTGAACTTTGCATTAATTTTTCTCTGCGATTGTACTGCCGCCCGCCGACCCAGGAGAAGCTCATTCTCTCTTCTCTTTGCTGTTAGAGACCATGACAGAAAGGCTAAAAAATCATGAATGGAGATCTCTTCACTATTTGGTGAAGTCACGTGGTAAAAAGTCTACAGTAAAACCTATAGTTACGTTTAATAGCGAGAGTAGCAACATTTCCATACACACAATGCAGCAAGATCACACAGGGCCGAGTATAAACTGTGTGTCCATAAGAAAACCACTTGTTAGTGAGACTAGTCGGGAAAAAGGCGTCAGTTTGTTAGGGAGCATAAAGATTGGACTTTGGAGGGATGGGAAAATGTCATGTGGTCTGATGAGTCCAGATTCCCTCTAGTCTATAGTGATGGGCGTGTCAGGGTAATAAGGGAAGCACATGAAGCGAATCACCCATCATGCATAGTGTCCTCTGTACAGGTCTCTGGAGACAGTGTTTTGATCTGAGGTTGCTTCAGTTGTTCAGACTCAGCAACGTTATATAGTAATAAAGTGAAGTCAGCTGATGACCTGAAAGTACTGAATGACCAAGTTATCACATCAATAGAGTTTTCCTCCCTGTTGGCACAGACATATTTCAGGAATCATATTGTGCGAGTGGTTCTGGGAGCGTGAGGAATCATTTTCACACATGAACTGGACACCACACTGTGATTGAGTCATGCAATCACACACACACACACGCACACACACACACACACACTTGAATGTGAAATATGAGAGAGATGTGACAATTGCACAAGAGAAACTTCACATAGAAGAGATAACATACATTATAAAAAGTCACACACACAAGAAAGACAAAATTAATACAACAAATATGACACACTCACATGAGAGAGAGAGAGAGAGAGAGAGAGAGAGAGAGATGTCTTACCTGTACCTCTACGCTCCACTGTAGAAATGTAATTAACTGTAACTTTTACAATACATTTGTAATGTCTTTATTAATCGTCTTTATTAATTAGACGTCTTTATTAATCAGGAATGTGAGAGAATAGATGTTCATGCTGTAAAGGTAAAAACAGCTCTAATCTCTCCATCATTTCATATCAACAGAAAAACCCAAACCGACTGTGAGTGTGGATCAGAGCTCCATCTACACTGGAGACAGAGTTACTCTGAGCTGTCATCTGGAGGGTCCTGGATGGACTTTTCTCTTTTATGAAAATCAGAAAATAAGTCCTCTCTCTAAAGAAGCTGCAGATGCTAACACACATGAAGTGACAGTTTCTAATGTACGACAAACAACATACTACTGTAAAGCACGCAGGGGAAACTACGAGTCAGAGTTCAGTGATCCAGCCACGATCACAGTGAGAGGTACGTCACTACAGGGTTAAAGTTAGTAAGTCTGTGAAAAAAACTATTTATTTTTAAAAAATCATTCTAATTGTGTATTTATATAAAATCATATTTAAATAATGTTTAGTCGTACTGTATGTGTTGAAGTTTTATTATCTTTGTACAGCGAGACCGCAGCCTGTAGTGACAGTCCATCCAGCTGAGAGTGTGTTCACTGGGGAAAGCGTCACTCTCACATGTGAGATACAGACTGGAGGGTCCTGGCAGTACCACTGGTATAGAGATAATAATAAACTCAGTGCTGAAATAAGGAAAACATACACAATCACTGACGTTAAAGAGTCTAATAAAGGTGATTATACATGTAAAGGAACAAAGTTATCAGACCCAAAATACACAGAGACCAGTGCTGCTGTTACACTGACTGTATCAGGTGAGTGGGTTTTATTTCTATTTTGTTAATGTTGTTTGTGTATAACAGTGAAAAGTGTAGGTGTGTATTCTGTATAATGGCTTTAAACATGTTCTTTATATA
Organism: Clarias gariepinus; assembly: GCF_024256425.1. NCBI lineage: Eukaryota > Metazoa > Chordata > Actinopteri > Siluriformes > Clariidae > Clarias > Clarias gariepinus. The sequence goes on along the minus strand of NC_071100.1, from coordinate 17,062,590 downwards.
GACATAATGTATGTTCGTCATTTTACTGATAAACACACGGCATATTAATAAGTTTACAGCCATCAAGCTCACCTCATCAACACGAGTTACATGAACTAAAAGCTCAGTAATTATTTATTATAAAACAGTCAGGAGGTAAAAGAATCAGGAAGTTTAGTATTTAAGTTGTAAAAGTTTTCTCCTGTAACCTGAAGTCATCGAGCTTTTGGGTTCTAATATCTTTTGAGATTGAAAAACAGAATGTTTAGGTTTTTTTTATCATTTTTTAAATTATAATAATCCATGTAATAATAATAATCTGTGAAGAAGAATATTATGATCAACGGTGTCAAAAGCTGCACTGAGGTCGAGTAACACACCATAGTTACACAACCTTGATCAGAGGCCAATAGAATGTCATTTACTACTTTAACGAGCGCTGTCTCTGTACTGTGATGAGGCCTAACTCCTGACTGATACAGTTCATGTATGCCATTTCTATGTATATATGAGCATAGCTGCTCCGCTACTATCTTTTCCAGGATCTTAGAGATAAAGGGGAGGTTTGATATTGACCTGTAACTGGACAGCTGACAGGGGTCGAGGTCAGGTTTCTTAATTATTGGTTTGATAACTGCTAATTTAAAAGATTTTGTAACATAACCAATGCTGAGTGATGAATTAATTATTCTCAACAGGGGTTCTGTTATTGCTGGTACTATCTGTTTAAGAAAATGTGTCGGTACAGGATCTAATATACAGGTTGATGAATTTGAAGAAGAGATGAGTGAAATTAGTTCATTCTCTTCAAGGGGAGTAAAGTATTCTAGGTTCTGATCTGACATGGCTAGATTAACATCTGCATCAATTACATTGTTCGGTTTCAAAACCTCAATTTTATGCCTAATATTTAAAATTTTATTATTAGAAAAATTCATGAAGTCCTCACTATTGCATGATGTTGTTGTGGAGATTTCTGCAGTGGTCTTATTTCTGGTTAATTTGGCTACAGCATTAAATAAGAATCTAGGATTATTTTTGTTATTTTCTATAAGAGTGGAGAGATATGTTGATCTAGCTACACTAAGAGCTTTTCTATAGTTCAGGATGCTCTCCTTCCATGCTATTTTAAATACTAACAATTTAGTTTGACGCCATTTACGTTCTAATTTCCGAGTGGTCTGTTTTAAAGTGCGCGTGTGATCGTTATACCAGAGAGCGAGTTTCTTATCTCTAATAATTTTTCTTTTAACTGGAGCTACATTATCCAAGGTACACGGAACGTTGAGTCTAAATATTCAGTCACCTGATCGAGTTCTGTGGGGTCAGACGGTGATCTAATTGAAGTTGATAACTCTGGGAGATTACTGATAAAACTCTGTTTGGTAGTTAATGTGAACGTACGTTTAATACGGTAGCGCGGCGCAAATTTTTTATACTAAATCCGAATAATATTATTAAATCTAAAGTGTGTCCTGCTTTATGAGTGGGTCCTACTACACACTGATTTACCCCTAGCGAGTCCAGTATGGACATCAATGCTGTTCTCAGGGGGACTTCTTCATTTAGAGCTACATACTCATCCTGTTTAATCCAGGTTTCTGTTAAACAGAGTATATCAAACTCCTGATCCGTGATAATTTCATTAACAGTAACTGCTTCAGATGCGAAAGATCTAATATTTAACAGATAAGAAGTGCATTCTCTGTTCTTTGTTTTGGAAGAGACCATGACAGACAGGCTGAGTGAGAGGAGCGGTTTCCTTTTATCCACTAACATTTTGCTTCCATCATACAAATCACACTGTCTTATTAGTCTAACCTGTAATATTTCTCTCCAACGTTTCACTGATTTTTAAAATATGTAACATATTGGGACAATTTCGGATTTTTTGCGGGATGATTGGCAACCCTATCCAGGGTCCTTACGACCTTGTACGAGATAAGCGGTATGGAAAATGAATGAATGAAATTCACCACCGTAAAAGAGGTAACAATCATGGCCAATAATCCATAGTGAATTATACTGGAATTATAATTTTCACTAAATATGTGACTACAAATACAGTAGTTATCAAATATCCTTGAAATAGCAGTAGGTGAGTTTCAGGAGGAATTTTAGCCCATTCTTCCTGGCAGAACTGCCTTAGCTCCGTCATATCACTTTAGCTCTGTCATGCCATAGCTTATCTGTTGGGTTGGGGTCTGGGCTCTGACTTGGCAGATTTTGTTTTTTTAAAGCCATTCTGTTGTGGACTTGCTCCAGTACATTTACATTTAGGCATTTGGCAGACGACTTACATTTTTATCTCATTATACATCTGAGCAGTTGAGGGTTAAGGGCCTTGCTCAAGGGCCCAACAGTGGCAACTTGGTGGTTGTGGGATTTGAACCTGGGATCTTCTTAACCGTAGTCCAATGCCTTAACCACTGAGCTACCCCTGGCCCCATAAATACGCTCTAATAGATCCTTCACTGCGTGTGGTGATAATTACATAAGTCTGCTGCAGGTTCATAGCTTCTGTCGTCACAAGTTGGAGCACATAAAGGGATAGGGATAAAAAAGGACTCAAGCAATCAAGAAAGGAAAAGGTTTTTCTGTGCACCAGAAAAGCTCTTGGGTGCAAATATCCTTTCTATGACAATTCATAACAAATCATAGAGCATAGTACAGTACAGGTGGTAGATAAATTGAGACAGTTCTTAGACAGTTCTGCTTGAGTTCGGCATGTCCTGTAGTGGAGTCCTTGGTGATTTGTCAGTATATCTTAACATTTCATAGCAAATGTGTAGTTAATTCATAAGTGACTACAGCTTGTGCCATCACAGACACAAGTGACCAAAAATTTTCAAGAATGTCAATTTTTAGACAATTCCTCAAACAGTTGGGGAATGTGGGGAAAGGCTCCTTATACACTGGGAAGTTAAGCATAAGTGTGTTTCCTCTGCAGATGTCTTTTAGCTCAGTTGGGTTTATTCTGCAACAAACAGAAAATGTAACAAACAATGAGTTTGGAATTTAAAAATATATTTAAAGTAAAAGCATTTCCTGTTGTATCTTCTTCTCCTTCTTCTCCTTAGGCCTATATGTTTGTTGTTTACCATTTGTAAATAACTACTTATTAACGTTAATTCTTTAGTCATTTCTATACCTGTACATAGACTGTCTCACCATTTACTTGTGTGGTTTTTCATAATACAGTTTCACTTATAAACAAACTAACAAAGCAGTAAGCAAGCGTAAACTCAGTGTAAAAGTAAAAGAAGAAAAGATCTTATGTAATATGATCCTTATATAAGCCTATAATAGGGGTTCTCAAACATAATATGCGAAGGTCTAAATCTGATTTCCAGTCAAGGTCAAAGGTCCAGAAAGATTGTTAGAAGCAAATAATTTTTTATTAAACTTGCTTATTCCTTACACACAATGTACATTCGATTTTAAGAAGGTCTGAGACAAAATACATTCAAGCTCAGTGAAAAAATGCCACTGTTTGACTGCAATCAGATACTTAAACTTACATTCAAGTGTCAGAAAGAATTAAAATACATACAGAATTTGTGCCAAAATAGGTGTTTGTGAACTCTAAACAGCCCCAAATTTCAGCATTAAGAAGTTTACAGATGTTTAAAACCTTTAGGAGTCGGCTGGCCCACCGGTGGAGACACTTGCATTTTTTTCTGATAACCGTGAAAAGAACTTAAAATGCTCCATCATGTTTGATTATACACATAAGTGTAGTACATCATTTTAATCTGTAAAGGGTCTACTTTTATTTGTAAAATAAAGAAAATAAACAGAGTGCGCTTTTAGTCTCAGTCTTCGAGAAAATATGTTTGAAACCTGTCACCAACATGAACTGAAACTGTGAATCCTGTACACACAGTAGGAATTAATAGTGTAATGTACGACTTTAGCCATTTATATGTTTATAAGTAACTGAAAAATACACAAATGTCAGGACGTGTCAGAAGTTCTTCAGGGCCCCAGAACAGCTGCAGACTCCTAAGGGTTCAGAAAATAGTTTTTTAACTTCAAGAGAAAAATCTTCATTGTGTGATTTTTATGCCTAAACAAACTAAATAAGCAAAGTGTATTAATTTTAAAAGGACTGACCTTACAGGACAACACACTTTAATACCAAAATAATTTTAAAGTAAAAGTTACATGATGCCCTAAGGGACCGTTTGCATGTTATGTCTTAAAAATGTATACATGCCAGTCACATCGCTTTCTCCTTCTTTCCAAAAGGCACAAAAAGTTGTTCTGTCATGGCGTCCGGTGTTGTGTAAGGTGATTATCTACATACTGTAATTGTAAAGGAATTATTTACTTTTTCTTATTTTCTTTACGCTCTTATGCGACTTAAAAGTCACAGAGCGGGAAATATGTAAGCATATATGCAGCAATGTGACAAAATGATAATAGTAATTAACAGAATATGGATCTTAGTAAAATAATATAGATAGGGGAGGAATAATATAGTAAGGGGAGGAAACAGAGGTGAGCCAAGGACAAAAGCAGATGTCATAAAGACAGGTCGTAAGTCATAGCAAAAAGGAGATTGATGTAATCTCAGTGTACAGTACAGTGTGTACCCAGCGTCATAGGGGATGGGTAATGATGTAATGGTGTTCAGTGTACAGTGTGTACCCAACGTGCATGATGTAATAGTAACCCTAGACATGATGTAATCTCAGAAGTACACGTGCAACATGTACACCCACAGTTGCGCACACATGACTAAATAAGAGGGCATAGACAAATACCAAAAAGCAGGGGGCTCAGACTCATCCCGGGTGAAACTCACAGAGGCCCGGTCCATGGCAGGTTCAGGAGGGGTTGTAATCCGTTCTGCCCTGGCTGTCCGAGTCATCCAGAGGGATGTAGTGTAGTGAGCACTTGAGCAATTACAATCAGCTACAAGATTAAAATAAAATACACAACACAACAAATTGGGAAAACAAGACACGAAATTAAAATAGTGCGACAGAGATGCTTACCCATGGCCTGTTTCTTGAGAACTGTAGAGTAAACCAGAAAATTCAGGAATGTATAGTAAAAATAAGCACCACCCCAATGCTTTTTAAATTAAACAAGAAAAGTGCAAAGATAATGGAAAGTAATTTGCAAGAAAAATGAATTATAATGGGAAAAAATATAAGCACGAGGTCAGATGACGTAGGGAGTCAGATGACAAGGTATATGATGTAACAGAACTGGTAGAAAAAAAAATGTACATAATGGGTGAAATTATTGTAAAAAGTTGGATTATAATGGGTTAATTATTTGGTAAGGAAAAAAAGAAGTACAGAGGAGAAGGTGTGCATCCCTCCCCTTCCTAACTGTATATAATGAGGCTGCATGTAACTGTCACATCAGTCTGCTCTTGGTGATGCTTGGGTTTACAATCTAGGCATTACAAGTGCGGCTCACTTGGATTTTAATGCTGCAATAAATCCTGCCTTACTTCATCCAGATGTGCACAAAGTCCGCACAGAGTCTTTCTTTGGTTCTTTTTTACTAGAAATACAGTATTTGTTTAATAATTAGACAACATTAACAAGTGAATTTCAAACTCTGAATTTTTAACATACACTCCATCATTAGCATTTACATCATAAATGTTGAAAACAGAACAGCAACACCTGATTCGCACACTGTGCTTTTCTGTGTTTGTGTGTGTGGGGGGGGGGTTAGATTCACTCTAATCTATAGTGATGGGCTCATCAGAGTAAGAAGGAAAGCACATAAAGCGTGCACCCATCATGCATAGTGTCCACTGTACAAGACTCTGGAGACAGTGTTATGATCTGGTCACATTAGTAGAGTTTTTTCCTCCCTGATGGCACATGATTTCAGGAATTAAATTGGGAGGGAGTTTCTGGGAACATGAGGAACATTTTCACACATGAACTGGACACCACATTGTGTGCTGTAATCAAAGCTAAAGGTGACTGAATGGAAGCTTAGTGTGCATGACTTTTTTTTTTTTTTTTTTTTTGGCCATGTGCTCCGATTGGCCATGAAATACACTTGTATTTTACAAAATGTAAAGTAGGGTCAAAGGTCAATCCTCTCATTGACAATCTACAATAAGGGGACAAAGTATGATATGTGATGTTACTATAATATAAGTGTCAGATATAAAGACTGTTGATTCATGATTACACACTGTGAAGCACATATTTAATCAGACATCATGTAACCATGCAATTTAAAACACACACACTTGGATATGAAATATAAGAGATGTGATAATTGCACACAAGAGAAACTTCACATAGAAGAGATAACCCACATTATAAAAAGTCACACACACAAGTAAGACAACACTAATACAACAAATATGACACACTCACATGAGAGAGAGAGAGAGAGAGAGAGAGAGAGATGTCTTGCCCCTCTGCTCCACTGTAAAAATGTAACTAACTGTAATATTTTTAATAAATTTGTAATCAGAAAATTTTTGTAAATTTGTAATTTGTAATTAACTGTAATATTTTTAATAAATTTGTAATCAGACGTCTTTATTAATCAGGAATGTAAGAGAATAGATGTTCATGCTGTAAAGGTAAAAACAGCTCTAATCTCTCCATCATTTCATATCAACAGAAAAACCCAAAGCGACTGTGAGTGTGGATCAGAGCTCCATCTACACTGGAGACAAAGTTACTCTGAGCTGTGATCTGGAGGGTCCTGGATGGACTTTTCTCTTTTATGAAAATCAGACATTAAATCATCTCCCTGAAGGAGCTCCAGATGCTAACACACATGAAGTGACAATCTCTAATGTAGGACAAACAACATACTACTGTAAAGCACGCAGGGGAAACTACGAGTCAGACAACAGCGATCCAGCCACGATCACAGTGAGAGGTACGTCACTACAGGGTTAAAGTTAGTAAGTCTGTAAAAAAAAACAACAACAATGTATTCATTTTTAAGGAATCGGTCAAATTGTGTATTTATATAAAATCATATTTAAGTTATGTTTAATTGTACGTACTGTATGTGTTAAAATTTTATTATCTTTGTATAGCGAGACCAAAACCCACACTGACAGTCCATCCAGCTGAGAGTGTGTTCACTGGGGAAAGAGTCACTCTCACATGTGAGATACAGACTGGAGGATCCTGGCAGTACCACTGGTATAGAGATAAAACAGAACTTACTACTGGAATAGAGGATAGATACACAATCACTGAAGTTAAAAAGTCTCATAAAGGTGGTTATACATGTAAAGGAACACAATCATCAGACCCAAAATACACAGAGACCAGTGCTGCTGTTACACTGACTGTATCAGGTGAGTGGGTTTTATTTCTGTTTTGTTAATGTTGTTTGTGTGTAACAGTGAAAAGTGTAGGTGTGTATTCTGTATAATGGCTTTAACATGTTATTTATATAGACATAATGTATGTTTGCCATTTTACTGATAAACACACGTACAGTAGGTCAGCAACGGGAATGCCTGTTACCGCCGTGCTCACCGCCGCAGGAGAAAATAAATCAGTCACATTTCGTGTCATTCATGAAACGACCGCCAGGTGGCATTTTCATTCGATGCAGTTTTCAAATATAATTAGAGCTTAAGTCATAAAAAAGTCACATGTTGTATCAAAGAAATACTAGCGATGGTAATTTCCACATCTGAGTACTTTATACAACAAACATGAATAATCAGAACCAGAGCTATTGATATTTACTGTACAACAAGGAGTTTAAAAAAAAGGTTAAATTTTGTTTGGACTGACGATTTACTACGTGACAATTGTATTTGTACAAAGAATGAACTGTTATATAGCCTGTGTTTGGCTCATTGTTATTATAATTTTTTTTTATTTTACATTTTAAAGACATTAAATATAAAAATAACTGGAAAAATAGACTTTCAGAATAGAACATTAGAATAATTTTAAAAATTCACTCTAAACTGCTGTGTTGTTTCTGTAAACACCAGGTTGGGTTATTTTGACCCAACAACTGTTTTATTCTTTATTCTCTGGTTTCTCCAAACGGCAGCCTGCAACATGTTTACAATATTACTGTTATTGTGTCACAAAGTGTAGTATTAAGAGTTGTTTAGGCGAGAATGTGTGTGTGTACAGCTCAAAACCTCCATCAGTTATTAAAGATAGCGTCTATTTAAAAAACTGCCCCAACGTTTCGGAGATTTGAGCTCCAGGCAATGCCCATGAACATGCCTCATGTGGCCGCGCAACGCAGCCTCACCTCTAAAAAGTACTTCTGAAAATTACTGCTGGCTGTGACGTCTTTGTAGTGGTTAAAACAGCGGAGGTATTTTATTTTCTGTATTTCTAACAAGCATTCTTTGGTATAATACTGTTATAGTATAATATATCACGGCTGTGTGACGCATCCTGTACTCTGTGTTCCAGACTCTTTGGTGGAGGCTGTTGATGTTTGTTTTAAAGATTTTCTTGTCTTTAAACTACACAAAGCAGTGTCTTCCCACCTGGGAGTTTCTCCCGCTTACTGTAGATCAGATTGATGGACATGAGTCCTCATCTGTTACATTTTTGGTGACAACAGTTTAATGGTTTAAATGGTTAAAATAAATAGTTAAAATATTAAGATGGGGAATGTTTGATGTCATGTGGGCGTAATAAGATTCGTATTAAAAACTTCTAAATAAAAAGTGGCAGCTGGCACGCCTGAAAATAGATGAAGGCTTATTTTTATAGTCCAAATAATAATGCTTTTTTAATTTTTTGGCTATTGTTGTTTACTTACAATACTTGTTAATTTAATTTAAATGAGGTTTGGGTTCGGGATGTTGAGCATCGTGATCCTTCTCTTCAATTCCCTACGTAGTCTATTTAGTGCTTAACCGCACGCACGTTTTCTAGATCGCACCGGCAGAAGTAGACTAATGATTATGAATATGTCGGGAAAAACAGCAAGAAGACCATTTAAATCTGACCATTTTAATAATTCATTGATAAATTAGTGATTTCTTTGGTTTCGGCTGCAGTGATGAAGGTAATCATGTCATCTCGTCGTCTCTGCAGCAGTGGATGTGTCTATAATTCACGTTTTATACAAATTACATCATCTGATATTTGTTTTCCATTAGTTTATATAAAAGCAGACATTTTGCTTTCTGTAAGTATATATTTTTCACGTCTGTGAGGCGAGTATACACAGAGTTTCGGTTTATTTTCTGACGAACTCAAGTTCACAGAACCGATACAGAATGGGCCCCTGTTTACTTATTTTAGAAAATCATAACATTTTGTGCACTTAAATAAAAGTAGAGTCTTATAAAGTCTATGTAGCTTATATAGTTTTATTGTATAGTTTTTGTATATTAATCTGACAACTTTTTCTGATGCACACTCAAAGTTTTCTGGCTACGCAAGTGTTACACATGATAAAATATAAAGGCTCAATTTTAATTTTAAATCTGTACTGTAATTTTAGTACTGTGATTGTAAATCCGTTTAATGTTTCACTTGTATTTTATAAGGTTTTGCTGGCGGTGGTACAGCACAATGGGGGTTATTATTTAATAAAGAAAATTATGATGATCATAACAGCCTACTGCATTTCATTCTTATAATAACGCAAAACACAACCGGGGCTGAATGACAACGACATTTGCTGGCGCAGTAGCACGTCCTGACAATTTTTTTTATTTTATGGTAATTTAGTTTCATTTATTTCAGTTAATAAATCTATTTATCAAATAGTAATAGTAATTTAATCAAATTTAAAGAACACAAAGTATAAGATGACACAAGACCCTACACGTAGCTTTCCTAATTACACATGATAAAATATAAAGGCTCCTGTGTTATTGTTTACTTCGCTTAAATTCGATCCTTATAAGATTTAATAATTTTTTAATTCTACATTTGTACTGTAATGTTAGTACTGTGATCATGAATTTATTTAACTACAGTGTTTCAATTGATTTTATCCGCTACTACGTGCAGCTCTGAAGGAGCTGCGGCTCATTAATCCTTCAGAGAATGAACTAAGGCCTGAGGAGTCAGTAGTCATATACTGTAGTTACTGTAGTTATATAGCGCCACTCAGCGGTAAAAGCCAGCAAATACAATGCCAAGTGCTGCCGCCGTGAGACGCAAAGGTAAAACCATTATTCCGGTTGGGGACCATCTGTATGTGTGCATTAAATTGTGTTTTAATTAAATGTGTAAATAAGCAGATGATTAGACTGTGAATACAGAATGTTGTATACATCTCCTACTGAGGGTCAGAGATTTCCACATGTTTATTGTGTTTATAGAACTTTAATGACGGACATTAATTTGTTCATCTGATGTGTGGTATCAACACTCCACATGTTTATTGATGTTTATACAAAACACAAAGTGTTAAAAACAAAAACATTAACATTTATGGAGTTTTCCAAAATATCTTCCAGATGTGTAGTTTTTCATTTTCCAAATTACTTGTCACTCTGTACACCCATGATCATGAACTGATGTAGAGAGAGATTGAAGACCAGCTTCATATTTTCTGACTCTCACCTTAATCACAGCGAAGATTTACATTTAATATCCTTCTTCATTTTCATCACGTGTCTAAATGTAAATTCTCAGTCAGTCATAAGTTGTTTAACATCATTACAGAGAGAATATCACTGTTTTACTGTAGAAGTTATTAGTGTAATAAACACTACTTCACATTTGAATTGTATTTCATTTCTAACAGAAAAACCTAAACCTGAACTCACATCAAGTCTTAAAGGAGACGTCCTGACAGGAAACTCAGTGACTCTGACCTGTACACTGACACCACAGTCTAATGGGTGGAAGTTTTACTGGACCACACTCACACAGAGCAACGAGACTAAAACTGAAACATTTAACTTCACCATCAGATCAGTTAGTGTCTCTGATGGAGGTCAGTACAGGTGCAGAGCTGGAAGAGGAAACCCAGTCTACTACACACACTACAGTAAAGAATTCTCACTAAAGGTTAAAGGTGAGTAAGATATTTCCTATAAAGTGATTCTGTACAACACTGAACATATAAACAACATGTGAGCAGGTTTTAAAAAGTCTTTCAGCTAAATCACTGTATTAAAGTTAAAGAGAGACAGTGTGAGCTCGGCCGAGCAGGACTGGTGTGAAGTGAGCTGGAAAAGTTTATATGGAAACACACTAATTTATCTTCAGAAGAAAATGTCACCAAAAGCTGTAAAAGTCTTTTAAAAGCTGCTGAACCTGTGTGTAGTCGCTCCCAACACAACGGCTGAAATAAACAAACCATGTCAGTTTGTTAATGCACAAAAACGAAACATTACTTTTATATTTGTTAATATTATTGTGCCATTATTTAGATTCATTTTAACAAAGGCATTTCGAATTAATAATATGTGAAGCCTACATGTATAAATGACCTACTTTTATTGTTTATGTTTACAGATTAATTAATTTACAGTGTCATGAAAAAGTGTTTGCCACCTTCCAGAATTTTTATTTTTTTATTATTTAAATCACCAAACAAATTTTAATATCACACAAAGACAACCTGAGCAAAGTCAGTTTTTAAGGGAAAAACCTCTATCCAAACCTACGTGGGCCTGTGTGAAAAAGTAATTGTCCCCTAAGCCCAATAACTGGTTGTGTCACTGTTGGCAGCAGCAACAACTGCAACCAAGAGTTAGTAGTAACTGGCAGTGAGTGTTTCACATTGCAGGCAAACAAAAACAAAAGCGGGTAAATACTTTTTCACAGCACAATGAATAAAATGAACTGCGACTATAGAGCAAGCAGGTCATTGTGAACGGATAGTGTAATACGGTGGCCCATGTGGCAGGCGAATCTGTAGACAACAACTCTGTGGATTTCCAGACAGGTAGATCAGCGGAAAACGCGCTTGCTAGACAACACCGCCAATGATAGCAATCAGGTAAAACACACGGCACCTGGCCACATGCCCACTTAAGCCCCCAAAACCGACACCCAGTGTGCGAACATTAGGTAGCACCCGGTATGAGAGCAAGTCATTTCAGTAAAAGAGTTTAAAGACAAAGGTACAGACAAAGTCTAAGCAAGAGCAAAGCAAACCACTTTATTATTATTATTATTATTATTATTATTATTATTATTATTATTATTATTATCAAGGCACACAAAGATGGACAAGGTTCTTTAATAAGAATAAATAAGGATATTAGAATGATTATAGTCTGAGTCACATTAAATACAGAAAGCAAGTAAAATCAACTGGTATATTGACATAACATTAATAAGATAAAAGAAATATTAGAAACATAAACTCAGGAAAAACAATGTTATAAGTTAACTGTAAATTCTGGTCACGCTGCTTCTCTTGTTGGCTGGAGCTCATTTTAGGGCTCAAAGAGTACGTGGTCCTGACTGACTGCATAGAATCCAAAGACTGAACCGAAATGAGACTGACTTTGGTTAATGTCATATATCATTAAACCAAGCTTTAAAACAAAATCCTGGCCTAGTTTATGTACTAATTTAAATATAACCACTTATTTGGACACAGATTACAAATATACCATGGAACTTTGATCTTTTTTCTTAACAGAAAGTTGAGAGAAAATTAAGAGAAGTTTAAGAGATGCTGCATGAGGCCCATTGGTTTAAAGCACTTTATTGGACATTACCCAAGCTGGTTAACTGTTTTTTCTTTAAAACCATGCTGGTAAAGTCATGTTACGGGTATGTAGACACTTGACTAGGGAGGACCACAGACATGAAACAAGATCTTATTATTATATACATTATAGAAGTAAAAAGAGAGAAAAATTTGAGGGAAATAGATTAAATAGAACTAAACGAGAGTAAAGAGAATGAAAGTGTGCATGTGTGAGTCAGGAGCAGTGTCCAGCAGGTATGATGACACAAAGCTGGTAGGGTGAGAAGGTGGGCAGCAGTCGCTAGTTTATCAGTAGCATGTCCACGCTGAGTGTCGAGTAGGGCTGCACGATTCTTGAGAAAATGTGAATCACGATGTTTCTCAATGGGAATTAAGATCACGATTCTCTCACACATTTTTCTCTCTGTTTTTATGTTTTTTCTTCCAACAAAAAACTTTGATTACACTTGAGAAAAAAAAGTGTTGTCTGCACAGGACTTTTAACTCTCTTGTACTAAAATAAAAGTCACCTTTCCATATTTTTATTTAAATAAAGTGAAAAGTTGATAAACATACATAGAATTTTCACAATAATACATAAAAATAACTAATAAGTAGGACTTAGACAACTACAAAACTTCATCACGTGTTAAATTATATTATTATTATGATTATTATTATGATTATTATTATTATTATTATATCAGCATAAGGTAAATGTAACAGTGTTGGGTAGTTTGTTATTAAATACATAGTTTACAGTGTAGAGTTTATTGTTGTCAAAGGGTTTATTGCTGAATCTTAACACACTTCCAGTAAACTCTTCTGTAGCTTTCACTCTGTTCTCAGAGTCTCTGTGTAACAACTCGAATCAACACGGCAGCTTTAATTATCTCATACTTTAAGTTAGAGCTCAATTAGAACTGCACGTGCCTGTCTCTGATCAGACAGTAGTGTGTATTTTAGTTTTTAGCGTGTCTGTGTGAGAGACATTTACAATATGCTGATAAAAATAACACAGATGCATAATCAACTTATGCCATGATAAATACAATTGAAGAAATGTAACATGCCATCTCCCCTATGCAGTTTCACACGATTCACTGCGTGGTGATTATGTTTCCAATCTTTCTGCGTGAAAAATTAAATGTTGGTGTTTGATACACCTATATGCATTAAGCCGACACATAAAGCCTTAAAAGGAGTCGATCAGAAACAGGTCGCCAAAATGTAAAAAAAGGAAAAAAATGGCTAATGATTGGCTAGAATTCCAATGTGTGAGAGTGTTGTGATATTGAGCACATGCAGGAAAGTCTGTAGTTTGAGCACAATGCAAGTGTGAGTTTCCTGGAGTAAGTGAGTGTTTAAGCGAACAAAAATAAAATCAAACTGCAAAACAGTTTTTGGCACATTTTCTGTTACACTGTTGCGACCAGTGATGTTGACTGATACAGCAATCCGGGATTATTGTCAAGTAAATAAGTGAACTCGTGAATACAGCGTGATCTGAATGCAGGGAAAACACTCGCAAGTAAATCGCCATCATTTAGAAATTAGATCGCATGTATGTATGAATCGAGAGTGTGATTTTTATTTAATTTTTTTCTGATTAATTATGCAGCTCTAGTGCCAAGGGTCCATCCTTCATTCGTTAGCAGCAGCGACAGGTGGAAGTTGAAGGCACTGGGATTAAATCTGTGGCAGGCTGGCAAGGTAGGCGTGGCCACAAGCTGGAAAGCCGGTCACAGGTTAATGGTAGTTAACACAGCCTGGCATTTAAGGCATAGTAATCAATCATAGTCGGCAGCAGCATTTTTAGAACCTAACACAAGGAATCAGACGAGGCTGTTGTATTCCTGTGGGTGCGACAGCAGTCCAGAACTGGGCCATTAAAGACGAGGCAGTGGCTGATACCTTTATGGCGGCTGAGTCACAATAACTGGCCCTGACTGAACGCACAAGTGCTGGAAAAGTAAACTCAGTCCATTCTCTGATAGACACACAGTACGAAACTGAAAGCATACGTAGCTTATAGTTTAGCTGAGACCAGGATCATCACAGAGACAGAAAACATGTTTTCCCTCTGTAGAGCTGATTAATGAGTAAAGATGAGTAACAAAGATTGTTACTCCTGAACTGTAGAAACTGTAAATATATTTCAGGGTATTTTAGGCCCATCTAAATGCACCTAGAGAGAAGATGTGTTCCAATCGTCCTGAAGTACCCTGCGAAGTGTACTGAACAGAGTATTCAGTCATGTTAAGCGTGATTCCACACTTCAAGGACCGATTCAAGGGAAACTGCAACCGGTGTAGGGAACAATTGGGCAACGGGTCTTTACTTCACCGGGAAAGAGAATGAGAAAATAAAGTGTGGGAAAAAATGGAGCTAAAAAAGGAGTTATATGTTTATTATCAAGGGTAACATAGTATTAATAGGAATTCTTAGGATTTCATTTATCAAGAAATCCTTAGTATTATAAGGGCTCGTAATCTGTAAAAAAAATAATAATAATAATAATCTTTGTACATCTTGTTAATTAATCAGATAATTTATTTACAAGTTATATATGTTTCAATAGTACATGTTTTATAATGGTATCAGTTTGTTTCAATAAATATTTAATACTTAATACCCGTAGTGTAGGAAGGAAGTGACATCTGCGCTGGTGATGTTGCAGGGTGTTCCAAAAGGTACAGAAAGTACACTGTGGATCGGAACATAGCTAGAGAGAGAGAGTTGCACTCTGAGCCACAAACTCACATACACTAACACATGTACATGCGTCCGCATAGCAGGATGTTTAGAAGGAAGATGTAGATACAGACTGTATCCTGGGGGACTTTGACCCCTACCCTGCCGTGTGCCCTGAATACAGGGGAAGGGCTCCAGGCCACTGTGACCCTGTACAGGATAAGCAGTATAAAGAAACCTGAAAATGAGTAAGAGTGAATTTTCCTGGCAGGCTGCAGCAGGTCTGTGTGAGTGACACATTTTCTGTACACTATGTTTATTTAGCACATATATAAACATATATATGTTTATATATATATATATATATATATATATATATATATATATATATGTTTATATATATATATATATATATATATATATATATATATATATATCATAATGACACCTGATCTTTATCATAATGACACCTGATCTTTATCATAATGACACATGATCAATTTTATTAAATCATCTTCATTAGTTAAGGTGTCAGTAACCGTCAGTGTGTGATCTCTTATTCTGAGGCTTAAATGGGCACAAACCTGATTGCTGCTGGTGTGTTTAAAGTGTGTGTATGTAGGGTGGCTTGCAAATGATGTACTGTAGCTATATCCTGAATATCTCACCTTTTTAACACAGAATGGCATTAATATTATGAAGAAGCAAAGAATGTGTGCATGTTTGTGCAACAGGATGTAAATGAAAAACTTTTAGAGCTTTCTCATTGTCCGTCTCTGACAGCAGAGAAAATTAAAACACGAACATTTGTGCCAGAACTGGTAGATATAAACAACGCAACTTACTGTACATAAATTAACTTAACTAACCAAATATTTCAGTCGCTGTTCTGCAGGCCTGTCTGCCTGTAACAAATCTTCCTCCTGATCCACATCAACTTGAACTGGGCGCTCACCTGTGTGTAGACATCAAAATACATCAAGGGAGACAGATGCAGAGGCAATTCTCATTAAATTCTGTGTCTTTGCCTTTGAGAGACGACTTCTCGTGACAGTTTGAATTTTGTTCTAGAGGCCAAAACTACGTTCTACTGCCACACTGGAGACCAGAATTACTAGAGCCACTTCAGCCGGAGTTTTGTAGTCAGAAAACATTTCTCTTACAGAAATGCTTCAAAACATCCAGCTCATAGCTCTTCAACATGCTGTCAGTGCCCAGATACGAGATGTACTGAGTACAGTGTTGAGGTCAGCGATGAGACCCACATGCTCAAAAGGGAATCTTTTTCTGATAGATTTCAGGAGGACAGATTACATTTGTATCTGTCAAAAAGATGGTCTTCAGATTTTTCTGTCACTGCTGAAGATATTCTGAAAATATTTGGTTAACGTGACCTCTGTTTCAGAGTGTCCTCATTGAAAAGTTCAACAACCCCATTTATTATGTTCTAGCATCAGCTAAAGAATATCCCTGGTGTCACCCTGATTTTAGTGGATGAGGAGATGGAGCGTGGCAGTGTAGAGGACGATTTTATATCTTGTGTAAGCGATCCTTTTAGCATTTAAATGTAGAAGAAAAATTATAGTAATTGATTTTTGATGGTCCTCTATTATGTATACACAATGACACTGATTTAAAGAAACTTACAGATATGTGACCATAATTCTGCACACGAGTCTAAATCTTTCAGCAAATACATACAATTTTTTTTTGTTTCCCTCACAGAGATTAAACCTGTGGTGATTATAAATCCTGATAGACAGGTGTTCAGAGGAGAGACAGTGACTTTCAGGTGTAACAGGACAGGAGGAGCCACTAAGTGGACATACAGCTGGTATAAGAATGATAACACACAGCTACGAGACACAACACAGGAGTTGATCATCAGATCAGTTGGAGACTCTGACGGGGGTAAATACACCTGCAGGGGGACGAGGAAAAGTGACTCTCAGCTCTCACAGATCAGTCCTCCTGTTACACTCTCTGTATCAGGTGAGTGTGTGTGTGTGTGTTTTGTTATAATGTGTGTGCTGGTACACATGACCTTGTGGGTGGAGATTTACTGATGGTGTCGGACGTGAGGGATTTAAACCCTGTAATGTAGATGTTGGAGTTTGTGTCATGAAGTGGTGTGTTATTTGCTCCCATTCACTGGTTCACTGGATGTTTGTCGTGTGTTTAGAAAGTGTTTCTGTACTGATTTGTTTGTAAGTCGGGGACAAAGTGAGTCTTACACACCTTTGGCACAAATATACAATATAAAGTAAACCACTCCACTTGACTAAATCTGTCTCCTTTTTCCAACACTGCCATCATGTGGCCAAAACCCGTAACTGCACCTAAAGTAATAAGTCTAAGAGTGAAATAAAGTCTCTGCGCCTTTAAATCTAGACGAGGTGAATCCCGGACGGTGTTTAGTTTCAGAGCGAATTTCACCATGAAAGAAATAATGGAAACTCCAGTGATTTGTTCAACAACCCAAAAATATTAATATAAAAATGATTAAGAGCAAGTTTTAAAGGGGTCCAGTCCCATTTTTCATAAGTTAATATGATTCTTTAGGGTCCTAATGAAAAGTTTGTAATATACTTTAATTAAAAACTCTCAATGGTTGTGTAAAAAAACACTACTTTTACCTGGTAAAAACTAGTTCTGTTCTCAGCCACCTATATCAGTGCATGTTACTTTAAATGCTTATGATCTCTGCTGAGCCCGTCCTCAGTTCTGTGGGCGTGTCTTCACAACACACATGGGGTATAGCTTTGACAACAGTTAAGGGTATCGTTTGATGAAAGTATGGCAGCGGGAGGCTTTGAAGACACATCTGTGCAACCATATCCAGGAAGGTTAGTTTACTTAATGTCACTTTGATTTATCTTTGTATATAATGGCAGGTGTTGCGGAAGAGAGGTTGATTTTACGGAAGCTGTTTACGGTAGTGTAGTCCAGGGCCGGCAATGCTTTGTGGGTAATGCAGTTAAGTGCGAAAACGCGAAAATGTGAGATAAGATGGAATATAGAGCCCGAGCCTGTTTTCTTCAGTAGTTTTTGGTTTGATTTAAGTACGGAACCTACGCGGAAGTTTGTAATATCGCCTGACAACGCAGAAATTAAAAGAATGGACATGCATCGACTCGATTTGTCTTTCTCATCACTGCATGGGCATGAATTAACGGGCTGTTACGCTGCCGCGAGCAACAACAACATAAATCGGAGAAGCTTAGTGAGAGAGATACGGACGCGATGTGTTTACTGATGTGTTTACATGACTTCTTAATCTTCGACAGACATCGTTATAAACCATCTAACGTAACAAAGGTAAGCATAATATAGTTTTCCGACTACGTACACAGTTTGCAACTAGACAATCACCTTAATGCATTGTTTATTATAATCGAGCGATTAGGGATTATATAGAGACGGATGTACATAGAGAAGAAGCCATAACCATGTTCTATGAGAGTATAAGTTAACTTACACTCAGCATTCATCGAGATTATTAGAAAAGGCGATCTGCAAAGAGTCATAGTAAAATAAATCACACTCACCGAGCCTGGTGAAGATGAAGCAGGAACATGAAGCGTTAGTACAGATCCATTTTTAGGAGCAGCTTCCTAGTAAAACCTGCTTTATATTGACCCGCGTTTATAAGCAGACTGGTGAAAAATGATTATCGCAAACATGAACGCATTTAGGTAAATCGGCGGGGACGTTAGCTTCAAAAACTAAATTCAGCCACTGCGTCCTCAGCGGCTCAGATACCTAACCCTAGGTAGGTACCCTAGGTCACTAACCCTAGGTAGTGAATGACGACTGCTGTGTTCGCTGTTACACCCAACAACTGTACACAACACTCGCTTAGACGCCATTTTGCTCTAGCGGCGAAAAACAATTGCCGACAGCTTCTTCTCACTCGGGGCGGGTCTTTGCTAAAACACCAGTGTCAATCAACTATAGTAGGAGCGGCCTCTTTTGGTGTGGCGTCACATCGACAGGCATTTGCGAATGGCCGATTTCAGAAGGGGCATGTTATTTTAATAAATAAAAAGAAAACCACTGGGCGGCTCTTTATCATTGTAGAGTGGTTGTGTACGCACTCTCCTAACACACAGTTCAGTCCAAACAGCTTGAAAAAGTGCATGTAGGCCTGTATGACCCCTTTAAGTAACAATAAAACCAATTAACCTGCACTTCATGTTAAGAAAAGAATCAGGCTGTCTGTGAAGCAGAGACAGGAGAGGGGGCGGGGTTAATGTGTATGACGACTGTCACTCACCCGCGTGACACACATACGTGGACGGATGTTAACTTTACTTAGACCTCACACTAAGTTTGTGAGGGGTTGTGGTGATTCCCGGACGCCATTCTGTTAAAGTTTTCTACTTTCTTAGTCTGTGAACTCTGTTTTGTTGAGGATTTTCTAAAATTAGGATTATTCTCCATCAGGACAGTTTTACAGGACGGACGTTTCTATCATTCTGCTCTTGGACTGATGATTTGAAACTGGTGATGCTGATGCATCCCCCCCTTGCGTCAGGAAAGACAGCAAGGAGCCTGACTCTGACCATTTTAATAATTCATCGATAAATTAGTGATTTTTCTGTTTTTAGCTGTAGTGATAAGGGTGATCATGTCATCTCGTCGTCTTCATAGCAGTGGATGCGCCAATAATTTATGTTTCATACGAATTACATAAGATGTTTTTGTTTTCCATTAGTTTATATAAAAGCAGAGATTTTGCTTTCTGTAAGTATATATTTTTAACGTCTGTGAGGCGAGTATACACGGAGCATTAGCATTTCACTACATTTTGTACTGTGTATGACTGTGTATGTGACAAATAAAATTTGAATTTGAATTTTGAATTTGAGTTTCAGTTCATTTTCTAACGTGCTCAAGTTCACCAAAAACAATACAGAATAGCACTGTATCCTTGTTTACTTTCATCATTTTACAAAATCATAACGTTTTGTAGTCATTGTGCGTGCACTTAAATAAAAGGAGAGTCTTAAAACTATATAAGCTACATAGCCTTTATATTATATCGTTTTTGCCCATTAATCTGACAACACCTGTGGCTCACGCACGTTTTCTGATACACACAGCCAGAGTTTTCTGGCTACGCGAGTGTTACACATGATAAAATATAAAGACTCACTGTGTTAACATTTACTTTGCTTAAATTCGATGGAACTAAGAAACGCCTATATTCAATTTAAGTTTTAAATTTGTACTGTAATTTTAGTACTGTGATGATAAATTCGGTGGTGCCGGCGGTGGTACAGCGCAACGGGGGTGCTGGGATGTAAAAATGTAATTTGTTAAAATGTTTTTATTATTTATTAAAAAACATTATGATGATCATAACAGCCTACCGCATTTAATTCTTATCATACCGTAAAAACACATTGACATCTGCTGATGCAGTAGCATCATTTAGTTTCATTTATTTCAGTTAATAAATCTACTACAAATTTAAAGAACACAAAATATAAGTTGACACAAAAACCTACAGTACAGTGGAACTTCGAATTATGAGCATAATTTGCTCTGGAAGTAGGCTCGTATTCCAAGACACTCGTAAACCAAATTAAATTTTCCCATAAGAAATAATGGAAACTTAAATTGTTCGTTCCACATCCCCCAAAAATAAATACATAAAAATAATTAATAAAAAAAAGGAAAAATAAATCCCGACAGATAAGTGTTTCCGTTTATGCACGCAGGCGTTGTGTGTGTGTGTGTAATGTGCGTGCACACACTCACACACATTAACGGAGAGACTGTTTTATCAGAAAAATTAGCAAAGAACATCGCTAATCACACTCGCGTGAGCACATACTAACAGAATTACTGCTGTAAAGTAAAACAAACAAACAAATGAACCGCACTATACCTTTGACAGAGCAACGTTTCTGAGTGTGTGTGTGTGTGTATGTGTGTATGTACACACACACACACACACACTCTCTCGCCTTTACAGTCCCTCTCCCAACCCCTCCTCCTCTCGGCTTCCCACAAACATACACAACACACACTACACACACACACACACACACACACACACACTCTCTCTGCCTTACACTCTCTGATTCTTTTCGAAGGCAAAGTGAAACACGACAGGCTGATATAGAGAGGGAGAGAAAAAATGGATCTTTACCCTCTAATGAGACTTGCTTTTGCTTATACGCGCAGTCTACACGGATGTTATAATAAACAAAACGCGCGCTGTACACACACGCTTGCAAAAATGTTTTACACACACACACACATGGTCACAGTGTTATAGTAAACAGTGCACGCGTGCACTGATGTTGATTATACCAGTAAGAGACGAGCACTAAGACCCAGCAGGGGAGACGATTACCCACAATTCCGCAGCACAAGAAAGAGAAAAAACGTTGGCTCAGTTGTGATCACAGGATGCTCGACGTCAAAACAAGAAGCGCATGCGTGATACGTGATACATGATACTTGGTACTCGTAAACCAAGACTTTTTCCTCGTCTTGAGGAACACTCGCAAACCGTGTTACTCGTAATCCGAGGTTCCACTGTACACGTGTAGCTTGTCTACTTACACATGATAACATCTAAAGACTCACTGTGTTAACGTTTAAACAAACACACTAATGGAATGACAATATTAAGACAAATTTTGAGATTTGACACAATGTTTACAAACATCATGTATAAAATATATATATATATGTGTGTGTGTGTGTGTGTGTGTGTGTGTGTGTGTGTGTAAAGCTTCCCAATACGTCTTCTAAGGATTAGATGTGTAATTTTGCAGTTTGTGTTCCACTTTCACAAAATATTTTTTCCTTTTTTTTTTCCTTTTTACACACCAATTATGATAAATTGATAAAGAAAGAGAGAGAGATTGGAGACTTGGATGATCACGTATCAGTTACAGTATTTTCTCACCCACACTTTGATATTATTGACACTTCATATTTAATATTTCTATAGATTTTCATTCACATCATTTAAATAACTGAAAATTCATAAACAATGTGACATTAGTCCTGATGTGTTTAGTGTCGTCACTGAGAGAGTAATAGTGTTTTACTGTAGAGGTGATTTGTGTAGTAAAGACTACTTCACATTCTGATACTGTATTTAATCTCTAACAGAAAAACCTAAAGCTGTGATCACATCAAGCCGTACTGGAGCTGTACTGTTAGGAAACTCAGTGACGCTGACCTGTACACTGGATACACAGTCTACTGGATGGAAGTTTTACTGGATTAAAGACGGCCGTAACCTTGAGACTGTAACAAACTCCAACAAGATCACCATCAGCTCAGTTGGTGAATCTAATAGAGGTGGATATCAGTGCAGAGCTGGAAGAGGAGACCCAGTCTACTACACACACTACAGTAATGAACTCCAGTTAGACGTTACTGGTGAGTAAGAGACTTTCTCTCATGTGATTCTGTACAACACTGAACATATAAACACCATGTGATCAGCATCACAATACAGTAACATTTACACAGTTAGACACAGAGAAGTGTTTCCTGTAGATGATTGTATTAAAGTTAAAGAGAGACAGTGTGAGCACGGCTGAGCAGGGCCGGTGTGAGCTGAGCTGGAGATCAAGTGGAACAACACTAGTTTAGATTTAGTGGAAAATGTCACAAAAACCTGTAAAACTCTTTTAATAAGCTGCTGAGAGGCTGTTTAATGGTCTTCATAAAGTTACTGCTTCAGAAACATCACCATGCTCGAGTGGAGAGTCTGAGTGTGAATAAGTGAAGAGGACCAGGGGCGAGATTTTATACTGAAACACTGAGTGGAAGAGACTGTGGAGATTAGAGAGGGAGTGTGTAGGAGGAGTTATCAGCTGATAACAGGTGTGTGTGTGTGTGTGTGTGTACAAACACATGCAGTTAGTTTCTGTTCCCTCCTGACACTCAGTGTTTATAAAGATGAACAGGACAGACACACTGTAATTCAGTCATGAGTTAATAGTGTAGAAGTGAATTTTACTTCATCAGTAGTGATTGTATGTGACAGAGTTTAATCATTTACACGTCAGCAGATTTACTGTATCTATATTCTGAGTGTTTGCAGAAATTCTGTATTCAGTTTTTTTAAATGTTACTCATTTAAATTAAAGTTTTGGAAATTAATTCATATATAAACTTTTTTTTTTCTTGTAGAAAGTCCCAAACCTACAATGAGTATAAAGCCTCATGAACAGGTTTTCAGAGGAGAGAGTGTGACTTTAAATTGTGACATACAGGAAGAAGGAGACACTGTGTGGACATATGAGTGGTTTAGGATCAATAACCCAGCCTCCCCAACACACACAACACAGACGTTTACTGTTAAAGATCTTCACAGGGGTAAATACGCCTGCAGAGGGAAGAGAAGTGATTTTCAGGTCTCAAAGATCAGTGATCCTGTTACACTCTCTGTATCAGGTGAGTGTGTGTGTGTGTGTGTGTGTGTGTGTGTGTGTTATTACTTATACATGTAACATTTATCACTAGTTTCTGATTTTCTTCCAGATGTTATTGTGAGATAAACCGAGTCTCATTATTCTGATTGTACAGCTCCTTATTTCTGTTTATTCACTTTTCTGTCTTAAAGTCACCAAATCATCTGATGTGTAAAGAATCAGCACAATTCATTATCTATTCTGATCTGTGTGACACATTTCTCCTCAGCTTTTATTTACACTGTCAGGAAATAACAGACATTAATGAGAACCAATTCCTCTTCATCTAATAGTCAAACTGATTTTACTGTCAGGAGTTTACACTTAAAACAAACAAACACAAACAAATAAATAAACACACCAATTATGATAAATTGATAGAGAGATTAGAGAGTTGCATCATCACAGTTATTCTCTCACCCTCACTTTGATATTACTAATGTTTTACACTTAATATCTCTAAAGATTTTCATTCTCATCATTTGAATAACTGAAAATTCATAAACAATGTGACATTAGTCCTGATGTGTTTAGTGTCGTCACTGAGAGAGTAATAGTGTTTTACTGTAGAGGTGATTTGTGTAGTAAAGACTACTTCACATTCTGATACTGTATTTAATCTCTAACAGAAAAACCTAAACCTGTGATCACATCAAGTCCTGAAGGAGACGTCCTGACAGGAACCTCAGTGACTCTGACCTGTACACTGAATGTGCAGTCTGATGGATGGAAGATTTACTGGACCACATCCAGACAGAGCAAAGAGACTAAGACTGCAGCACAGTACTACTACTCCTCCTACTACTCCTACTACTACTCCCATCACTACATCAGATCAGTTAGTGTCTCTGATGGAGGTCAGTACAAGTGCAGAGCTGGAAGAGGAGACCCAGTCTACTACACACACTACAGTAATGAACTCCAGTTAGACGTTACTGGTGAGTAAGAGACTTTCTCTCATGTGATTCTGTACAACACTGAACATATAAACACCATGTGATCAGCATCACAATACAGTAACATTTACACAGTTAGACACAGAGAAGTGTTTCCTGTAGATGATTGTATTAAAGTTAAAGAGAGACAGTGTGAGCACGGCTGAGCAGGGCCGGTGTGAGCTGAGCTGGAGATCAAGTGGAACAACACTAGTTTAGATTTAGTGGAAAATGTCACAAAAACCTGTAAAACTCTTTTAATAAGCTGCTGAGAGGCTGTTTAATGGTCTTCATAAAGTTACTGCTTCAGAAACATCACCATGCTCGAGTGGAGAGTCTGAGTGTGAATGAGTGAAGAGGACCAGGGGCGAGATTTTATACTGAAACACTGAGTGGAAGAGACTGTAGAGATTAGAGAGGGAGTGTGTAGGAGGAGTTATCAGCTGATAACAGGTGTGTGTGTGTGTGTGTGTGTCTGTGTGTACAAACACATGCAGTTAGTTTCTGTTCCCTCCTGACACTCAGTGTTTATAAAGATGAACAGGACAGACACACTGTAATTCAGTCATGAGTTAATAGTGTAGAAGTGAATTTTACTTCATCAGTAGTGATTGTATGTGACAGAGTTTAATCATTTACACGTCAGCAGATTTACTGTATCTATATTCTGAGTGTTTGCAGAAATTCTGTATTCAGTTTTTTTAAATGTTACTCATTTAAATTAAAGTTTTGGAAATTAATTCATATATAAACTTTTTTTTTTCTTGTAGAAAGTCCCAAACCTACAATGAGTATAAAGCCTCATGAACAGGTTTTCAGAGGAGAGAGTGTGACTTTAAATTGTGACATACAGGAAGGAGGAGACACTGTGTGGACATATGAGTGGTTTAGGATCAATAACCCAGCCTCCCCAACACACACAACACAGACGTTTACTGTTAAAGATCATCACAGGGGTAAATACGCCTGCAGAGGGAAGAGAAGTGATTTTCAGGTCTCACAGATCAGTGATCCTGTTACACTCTCTGTATCAGGTGAGTGTTTGTGTGTGTGTGTGTGTGTGTGTGTGTGTGTGTGTTATTACTTATACATGTAACATTTATCACTAGTTTCTGATTTTCTTCCAGATTTTATTGTATGATAAACCGAGTCTCATTATTCTGATTGTACAGCTCCTTATTTCTGTTTATTCACTTTTCTGTCTTAAAGTCACCAAATCATCTGATGTGTAAAGAATCAGCACAATTCATTATCTATTCTGATCTGTGTGACACATTTCTCCTCAGCTTTTATTTACACTGTCAGGAAATAACAGACATTAATGAGAACCAATTCCTCTTCATCTAATAGTCAAACTGATTTTACTGTCAGGAGTACGGTGGCCCTGAAGTGCAAAACAAATTAACAAAACCCAAAACAAAATAAAAAATTCAAAACCAAATTAACAAAACAAAAAACAAAATAACTAATATCTGGCTGGCCGAGAAGTGCAATACAAATTAACAAAATGGAAAACAAATTAAAAACCAAATAACAAAACCCAAAACTATTTTTACATTTTATTTCTGTTTTGTTCTTTTGTTTTTGTTGTTGTTATTTTGTTTTCGGATTTGTTAATTTGGTTTTGAATTTGTTACGTTGTTTTCCGTTTTGTTAATTTGTATTGCACTTCTCGGCCAGTCCGATACAAACCGGAAAAGGTAGGTATAGTTTGCGAATTAAATGCTTACCGCTAATTGGACGAGACATCTGTCACTCAAGATATACAGGAAGTACTGTAGTAGCGGTAGATTTGTGTGTGTATAATATGGCGTTCTTACGGTAGCCCTGAAGTCAGTTTATTTAATTAATTTTTGTGCACTTCACGGCCATCATAGTTTAAAGTGAAGAAGAACACACAAGAAACAAAGATAAAGAAACAATTTCCTACTTCCGAGGAGCGGCAAGATGGCGACCTAGGCGCACATGTTTTTTTGAGCTCTGGCAGAACTGTTACTTAAATTTGTATCTTTGTACTCGCACAAGTTTATTGCAGGGGAAAAAAAACTCCACTAGCTAATTAAACGCATCGGTATCACTTTTATCTGTTTGACAAACTTATAATTAGCGTTTTTAACGCGTATAACCTTCGGGACCATGGCGCATTCAGCAAACAGGGGCCAAAGTGCACTTATGGAAACGGATCACAGTTATAGTCGAGAAAAACGACGAGATGCTTCTCATATCACCCCAACCAAAAACCCTCAAAAAAAGGTAAAACCAGACGACAGACATCTCCAATGCAGCCTTGCTGCAAGCAATTAACTCATTAATAACCAGATTTGATTCTCAAGATAAAAAATTGGAAGATATTGCCGATAAAATTAAACAAAACACCATTATGATTGCAACCATCTCCAAATCGGTGGAGTTCAATGCTGCAGATATCAAGGAGTGTAAGGACAAATATGCTGTTCTGGAAAAACAAACAGCATCTCTGGTGAGATCCAGTGAGGAGTTACAGTTGAAAACATCAGAACTGGAGCGTTACAAGCGGAGATGGAACCTGTGCATTAAAGGATTGAAAGAGTATGAAAATGAAAAGACACTTAAAGAGGTGGTTGAACTTTTGGGTAATATAGCCCCACATTTGGCACAGAAACTGGAAGATGTCGTTGACTTGGTCTACCGGATTGGGAAAAAAGAAAGTGGAAGACACCGCCAGATCATTGTTCAGTTTGCCATGCAAAGATACAGAGACGAATTTTGGAGGATCACAAAAAATTCGCAGCTGTGCATTGATCGAGGGATCCAGTTTGCGGAGGATCTATCAGCTGATGACCGGAGGGCTCGGGCAGCTCTTTGGCCGCTCATCCAAGAAGCCAGAAGTGCCGGGAAGAGGGCGTTCTATCGTGGTCCTTTGGGATACATTGATGGTCGTCTAATTTCATCAGCAAATAAAACCAAAGGGTGATTACTCCTGCGAAATGAAAATAAGGATTTACGAAGCGAGATCCAAAGAAAAAATTATCTGCCAGAGCATCAGTGCATTATTATTAATATTCTTTTGTTGTGTGGTTTTTGAGTCAGATTTTGATAACTGACGATATTTCATCCCTGTTGGGATAGGTTATTTATTATTACTATTGTTATTATTATTATTTTCTTTTTTCTTGTTTGTTTGTTTATAGTGTTATATCTATTTAATGTTTCAATTAAATAGTTGTATTTCTTTTCTTTCATTAAACGTTAGGGGTCTAAGAAATAATACCAAAAGAAAAGCTACCTTTTTGTTTTGTAAAGAGAAAAAAGCTCAATGTGTTCTTTTGCAGGAAACTCACTCAAGTGGCGGTGATTGTACTTTTTGGTCTAATCAGTGGGGTGAACCAATTTTATTTTCTCATGGTACAATGAATTCAGAGGGTGTTGCTTTTTTGTTTAACAATTTAACTGGAAAACTTATTGAATCAAGATCTGCTTTAGATGGACATTGGTTATTTTGTATTAAAAAAATAGATAACTGTTACATTATCTTGGGAAATGTGTATGGGTATAACAATATGTGGCCCCGCGTTGGTATGGTTAAGATAAAGAGGCGATCACACAAGCAATTATTTTTATGTGGGGATCTTTTATTCTTGACTGTATCTTTGTAAAGAAAATACAGCATTAAATATATTAGCCTCACTGGCTCTTAGCAATGAACACATAAACAAACAAAATAAACAAACAGCAACAATCAATAAAATAAATCAAACACCCATTGGGTGCATACAGCTTAATTTTGAAACCTCCAGGCTTACAGCTAAATTTTCCCAACAGAATTTAACCCTCTAAAGACAACGGTAGCAGCCTCCTAAATACAGAAAACAACAATTAGGAACTGCTTACACACACTCACACATCAATTTGCACATCACACCGATTATGTACACATGAAACATATGACTTGAACTCAGTAGATAAAACATTTACATTAACTATGGCATTAAGTACAAATAAAACAAACTTACAATTATCCTTGTACCGCAGAATTACATCAAACTCTTCCAGAACCTTCTCCCCTCTGCATACAATATCACTTGACATTAGTCTTGGTCATGCTATTTAAGTCACATTGCGCATTTTATCGTAATATATGAAATAGACTTACGCGCTCTCCCATGGATACACAAAGCACTTGCTCACAAAATCCCAACCAGCGCTGAACGAGAAAAACTCTACTCTAAACTTTATCCTATGTTTCTCTAAAGTTTTGCTGTTTAATAAACAAAACTATAGGAGCAAAATTTCGTCTAACTCATGCTTTTCCAGCATTTTCTGCGTCTCTGCCACACATGCGCTCCACACGCAGTCCTGTAATTGTCTTAAAGGGGCAGCGTCCTATTTTCCCATGGATTTCTTAATGCATAAAAAGCATTGAGCATATATCACAGGGGTTTCCCTTTTGCCTTTTACTTTACTGTCCAAACCACCTGGTTACAAATATATCCCAAAACAAACTTTCAATTTCAGAAATCTCAGTAATATTAGAGGAAATGAAAACAAAATATGCCACTGATTTTGTTATACTGGGTGGTGACTTTAATATGGTGTATGATGAGTGGCTAGATAGATCACCAACTAAATATGATGTACATAATTGTAATTCATTACTGCTACACTTTTGTAATAAACAGGGTTTAATAGATCCCTGGCGTGAAGCGAACCCTTATCAAAGACAGTTTTCTTGGTTTAAACCCGATGCCTCTAGCAAGTCCCGAATTGATTTCTGGTTAATTTCTTATAATTTTCTACACTATCAAACAATATCCAGTTTATCGGCAGCTCCTCTTACAGATCATTGTTTAATTGAATTAACAATAAATCATAAAAACAAACATGTTCGTAATAAAGGTTATTGGAAACTTAATTCTAACCTTTTTGTGAAAGATGAGTATGCAAATTTGATTAAAGATATAATTTCAATGATTATTAGTGACGATAATTTGGTCTCATGGACAAGTAAATGGGATTTTTTTTAATATAAACTTCGTCAGAAATCTATTTGCTATAGTAAACAGGTAAACAAAAATCATATCACAGAACAGGCCTTAATTGTTAAAGAAATAACTGATTATGCAAACAAAATAAATTTAACAGAAGGTGATAAATCAAGGTTGTTATTTTTGCAATCACAATTGGATGAAGTCTATATGAGAAATGCCAAGGGGGCATTAATTAGATCAAGAGCTAAATGGATGGAAGAGGGGGAAAAAATACAGTTTATTTTTGTAGGTTAGAAAAAATACGTCAAGAAAGGAACTCTAGGGTTAACCTTAATCATTGATGTAGCAGATACACAATTAATAGCTAAAAAAATAGCTAGCTTTATACTCTTCTTCCTCGTTAATATTAGATCCTGATCCTCTTTTTGAAAAACTTAGCGACTCTATCCCTCAAATAGATGAACAATTCAAACTGACATGTGATGCAGAAATAACAATTGAAGAGCTTGATTCTGCTGTTATGTGTTTGTCATTAGATAAATCACCTGGACCAGATGGTATTTCATCTAACTTTTATCGCTATTTTTGGGATTTGTTAAGAGAATTTCTTTTTGCAACTTTTCAAGAAATTATTAGAAATTCATCTTTGCCTAACTCGATGAGACAAGGGGTAATTACACTTATTCCCAAACCAGGAAAGGATGTTAGATTTTTGGACAATTTCCGACCTATAACTTTATTAAACAATGACTATAAATTGTTAACTCATATATATATAATAATCGCTTAAAATCACATTTATCCAAAATTATTGGGGAGACTCAAACTGGGTTTATCAGAGGTCGATCTATACAAAATAATATACGGCTGGTTTTGGACTTGTTAGAATATAACCAAGAAATTGAAGATGATGGAGTTATTTTATTTTTAGATTTTTATAAAGCCTTTGATATGTTAGAGCACTCCTTTATTTTTAAATGTTTGCAAAAATATGGGTTTGGTGAGAATTTTTGTAAAGTTGTTAAGCTATTCTACACAAACACTAATAGCTCCGTTGGCCTACCAACAGGTACTTCGCCCAGACTTGATATCAAAAGAGGAGTTAAACAAGGCTGCCCCATCTCACCTTCACTATTTATTTTGGCTACCGAGATGTTGGCCCTCCTTATCAAAAATTCCAAAATTAAGAAATTGAATGTATTTGGTCAGGAAATTGTAATTAGTCAGTTAGCTGATGATACAACATTATTTTTAAAAAACATTGATCAGATCCCTAAAGCAATTAAGATAGTTGATTACTTTTCAAAATTTTCAGGCTTAAAACTTAATATTGAAAAATGTAAAATTATTCCCATACATGAATGTCATCTTAAAACTGTATATAACATTCCAATTAAATCAAATGTTAAATATTTAGGCATACACATTTCTAAAGATGAGATCAAGATGGAGAAGCAAAATGTCTGGGATAGATGGAATGAGTGTAAAAATAGACTTGAGGTATGGATGCAGAGAGATTTATCTATTTTTGGTAGAGTTTATTTAACTAAAATGGAAAGTCTGTCTAAATGCATCTATCCTGCATCTTGCCTTTCTATTTCTAATAAAGCCATTAAGACTATCAACCAAATTAATTTTAACTTCATATGGAAAAAACGTGTGCATTATATCAGGAAAGCACAACTTGTACAAGATTATGAAAATGGGGGATTACAGTCCTTTGACTTTACCTGTATAAATGGTATGTTGAAAATTAAATGGCTAAAATATTTTGTAACAAATGAAAATAAATTTTGGTTTTCCGTTCCTAGAGGTTTATTTAAAAAATTGGGTGGAATTGATTTTCTATTAAGATGTGATTTTACTGTTTCTAGACTACCAATTAAATTATCTTCATTTCACCAACAGGTTTTGCTATATTGGAAATTATTATACAATCATAACTTCACTCCACACCAAACCTCAATATGGAACAATAGATTTGTTTTATTTAGATATAAATCCTTGTGCATTCTTGATTGGCTTGAAAAAGGTGTTTGGTCAGTTCATCACTTGATGAATGAGGACGGGAGCTGGTTATCATTCAGTGGTTTCTGCTTAAAATACAACTTACATGGTGAACGCAAACAATTTGAACGAGTATTAAAAGCTATTCCAAAAAGTTTTATAAACCTTGTACAAAACAGCTTTACTGACATCTCAGATGGTTCATGTGATCTCCCATCACTTCTTTTTAAGCAACGCTTCCCAACAAAATCATCCGCTCTTGTTTAAATTTTCTAATATATCCAACATCATTATATTATAACAATATTTTACAAACTTATGATAAACCAACCGTTAAAATACTACGAACACAATATATTGCCTTTCCAGTGGCTCCTAAAGCAAAGGAAACCCATTTTAAAATATTTAATGGTATTTATCCATCATCTGAGTTTTTAAGACACCGGTTTAACTTTGAACAAAATGCTTGTACTTTCTGTAAAGTTGACATTGAGACTACTGATCACCTTCTCTTTTCCTGTGAGTACTCTCAATAAAATATCAATATTACAAATATTCCTTTCTAAACATTCTACTGCGTTGCCACGGGTTACTGACGTCATCCTCGCGCATTTGAGTCATGGTCGTGGCTAAAAGGGATATATAGCTCCGACCGGAAACTAACAATGAAATGAATTGTTATACCTATTGGATCATTTTTCACGTCTAAAACTAATCCTTTCTGTAATACAAAAAGTTTTATTGTTGTATAGTGAGAGAAAAAAAACATTAGATTGATGTGCGCATGCCCAATAGAGCTCGAGCTGTATTCCTTTTAGCCTTAACTGTATTAAACCCATAATCAAAATCAAATTACAATTATTTAAAAAAAAATAGTATCACAAGCTGTTCATAAAAGTTTTTTTAAGTAATTTTAATATTTTTGGAATACTATTAACTTTGTATTGGTGAAACAAGATCAAAAAAAGTTACAGAATTTGTCATTTAGACAAATCATCTTGTTTATACTGTTTTATATTGCTCTTTAAAATGTCACTTTAATCAACTAAAATAAGCACACTTGCACTATTCTTATTGTTGTAATCTGTCCCTTTTTGCAGAACAGTAACTCAATTATCTTACCTCGGTTGTTCTCCAAGTTCTCCAGTGTTTATTTAAGTTTTTTTAGTGTTATTTGTAACAAGGGTTGAGAGAAATGTAATTTTAATTCTCTATATTTATGCACTGTACGTGTAGCAGAATTGACAATGACGTTGACTTTGACATTGCCTGATAAGGACAAATATGGTTCATAAAACACCACAATAAAGAGGAGGATGGGTACAGTTTAGTAACCTTTAAAGTGGCACTTATTCAGTAAACAGACACAATTTTAGCCAATAAAACATTTTATTTAGAGGCAGAGCTGCTCCGTTTAGAGTGTACTCCACCCAACCTGTACACTCAATCTGCTTATTCATTCATTTATTTATGCTGTAGTAGCAGTCCATGGAACAGAATCCTTCAAACTCTCGGTCAGAATAAAATGACGAAGCCTAAAACATTTCACGAGGCCTAAAAACATATGTAGCGCAAAACGGACTCCGATACAAACTGCCAACCCTTACTTCGAGTGAAAACCTGTCTGTGTTTCGTCTCACAGTAATATGTGTCTGTCGACAACAATTGAACAAACAATTAAATGACGAAAATAAAGAAAAAAATTATTTATATTGACTAAACACACCAAGCCTTACTGCCGCCATGTTCTTACACGCTAAAATAAAGGTACTTCCATATAAATAGGATTACCGCTGATTGGCCAACGCAGAAGCTCCTTTCACCAATGAGAAACCTTTCGGCACGCCCCTACCTTTTGACACGCCCCCTACCCTTCTGCATGCTGATTGGCCAACACAAAAGCTCCATTCACCCACCAGTTTCTTTTGACATGCCCTCTACCCTTCCGCACGCCCCGACCTTTCGGTACGCCTTATTGCTCCAGCCTGCAGTTATCCCTACTTGCTGTAAACGCGAGCGGGCCCCCCTTCAGCCCCCCTTCTCTCAGGTTGCCAAACAAACACACAAACCCTTCTCTGTCGCGATTGTTTTCAAAGGTGAGGAGCTGTTTAATTTGTTTTTTGTTGTTGTTGTTGTTGTTTTACTTTACAGCAGTGATCCCGTTAGTATGCGCTCACGCGAGTGTGACTATGGATGTTTCTTGCTAATTTTTAAATGGTTTTAAAAACGGTCTATCCATTAATGTGTGTGTGTGTGTGTGTGCACGCACATTTTACACACACACGCACACCCTGCGTTCACAAATGGAAACACTTATCTGTCAGGATTTATTTTTACGTTTTTTTACTCCCCGTCACTAGGAGGCTCCCACACACATCAAGGCTACTACCACCACTCAGTCGGGAGGACGAAAGCTATCCCGTGTTTCCTCCGAACCACGTGACGCGAGCCGACCACATCTTTTCGAACTGCTCGCTCACGCACCGTTAGGGGCGGAGTAACACACTCGGAGGAAAGCGCTAGCCGCTCCTTCCGTGTGCGCAAGCTCACAAACGCCCCTGATTGGCTGTAGAGCCGTGATTAATGTGGGAGCACAAGTACCTCTCATCCCCCCCCCCTGAGAGAGCTCGGCCAATCAGCTCTCTCTGTGCCTCCGGCTGTGAGAGGAAAACAGCATCCCCCGGGGTTCGAACCAGCGATCTCCGGATGATAGGGCGAGCGCTTTACCACTGCGCCACTCGGAGGCCTTTACTTTATATTTTGTATTAATTATTTTCATGTATTTATTTTTTTGGGCTGTAGAACGAATAATTTAAGTTTCCATTATTACCTATGGGAAAATTAAATTTGGTTTTAGTGTTTTGGAATACGAGCCCACTCCCGGAACGAATTATGCTCATAATCCGAGGTTCCACTGTATATATATACTGTATATTTATTTAAAGTTTCCCAATATGTCTTCTAAAGATTAAATGTGTAATTTTGCAGTTTGTGTTGCACTTTAACAAAATATTTTTTACTTTTTACACCAATTATGATAAATTGATAAAGAGAGAGAGAGAGAGAGATTAGAGACTTAGAAGATCACACAACAGTTCTTTTCTGACTCTCACTTTGATATTATTGACACTTTACATTTAATATTTCTGCAGATTTTCATTCACATCATTTGAATAACTAAAAATTCATAAACAATGTGACATTAGTCCTGGTGTGTTTAGTGTCGTCACTGAGAGAGTAATAGTGTTTTACTGTAGAGGTGATTTGTGTAGTAAAGACTACTTCACATTCTGATACTGTATTATTATTATTATTTTTTTTTTTTTTTACAGGAAAACCTACGCCAGTGCTCACATCGAACCTTAAAGGAGCTGCACTGACAGGAAACTCAGTGACTCTGACCTGTACACTGACACCACAGTCTACTGGATGGAGGTTTTACTGGTATAAAGACACCCAATACCTTAAGACTGAGCCTGTTACAAACTCCTACAACATCACATCAGTTAGTGTCTCTGATGGAGGTCAGTACAAGTGCTATGCCAGAAGAGGAGACCCAGAGTACTCCACACACTACAGTAATGAACTCCAGTTAGACGTTACTGGTGAGTAAGAGACTTTCTCTCATGTGATTCTGTACAACACTGAACATATAAACAGCATGTGATCAGCATCACAATACAGTAACATTTACACAGTTAGACACAGAGAAGTGTTTCCTGTAGATGATTGTATTAAAGTTAAAGAGAGACAGTGTGAGCACGGCTGAGCAGGGCCGGTGTGAGCTGAGCTGGAGATCAAGTGGAACAACACTAGTTTAGATTTAGTGGAAAATGTCACAAAAACCTGTAAAACTCTTTTAATAAGCTGCTGAGAGGCTGTTTAATGGTCTTCATAAAGTTACTGCTTCAGAAACATCACCATGCTCGAGTGGAGAGTCTGAGTGTGAATGAGTGAAGAGGACCAGGGGCGAGATTTTATACTGAAACACTGAGTGTAAGAGACTGTAGAGATTAGAGAGAATGAGAGAGATTAGAGAGGGAGTGTGTGTGTGTGTGTGTGTGTGTGTGTGTGCATGTGCGTGGAAGCATATGCATATAGACTTTCAGTGATCAGTATTAACCATACCAGATTTAAATACCAGAATCATGAAAATGTTAAAAGTGGCCTGCTTGCATAATGTGTGTGTGTGTGTGTGTGTGTGTGTGTTGTGATTGGTGGAAAATGTTTCCCGTATAGTGAGCTGGCCAATCAGAGACCACATGCCGTGGCGAATGGTGGGCAGTTAGTAATGTTGTGTTTTCTGTCAGATTAAACATGATTACTGAAGTTATTTAATGAGAAATGAAGGTTTGTGGGACTGTACATGTTGTTTAGGACTTTAAAGGCAGACTGGACCTTTTTTTCTCAGTTAATTTCATGTAAATGGTTTCTTCATATTTTAATTGTAATTGTCTAATTTTGCTTATTTGCTGAGATATAAAAGTACACTCGGTCATGACACTATGTCTCTGTTAATCTTCTCTCTCCATGCTCTTATTGTTATCTCCATGCTACATGTCTGTTAACATGATGGACAAAGGAAAGTAAATCTCAACTTCTGATCTCAGTGAATTGATCGTGTGTCCAGCTAAAAGCTAAAACTGAAGAAGTGGTTTAGCGTCTCCGAGACAGTAAAAACATTTCATTCTGGAAGTCATTAGTTGGGTAAAGACAACCTGACATCTTTAACTGTGTTTCATTATTACAGAAAAAACTAAACGTGAACTCACGTCAGACCTTAAAGGAGCTGATTCAACTTTAATTAACATTAATTAAGTGTAATGTGTTACATGTGCAGCTCTCCTTATTTCATGTCATATTTTGTTGCCATGGATTTTTTTTCACAGACAAATCAAAGTCAAAGAGGCTTTAATTGTCATTTCACCCACATACAGTAGGATACAGTACATAGTGAAAATAAACAAAGTTCCTCCAGGACCATGGTGCTCCATAAAACACAGAACTACACAAGACCTCACATGTAAAAATGATTCTAACAGAAGATTATACTGTAGTACACAGAGAACACGAGTGCTGCAGCCGTAACGCAGATCAATAAATTACTGTATGTTTAATCTTTTAATAACCAGATAAAGAATGTAAATAAAAAAAATTACATGGAGACTAAAATAGAGTAGTATCCATCAAGGGGTGTGTGTGTGTACGTGTGTGTGTACGTGTGTGTACGTGTGTGTGTGTGTGTGTGTGTGTGTGTGTGTGTGTGTGTGTGTGTGTGTGCGTGCACGTCCCCCCATTTCCTGGGTGTTGAGAAGTCTGATGTCTTGTGGGAAGAAACTGATTCTGTGGTCCCGAGTGTTTGATCACTAATATTTGTAAATATTTGTGATGGAGACACAGATGAGCCTAGCTGTCCTCACTGTCTGCTTCAGGGTCTGTGGTTTGAGACAGTGCAGTTTCCCAAACCAGGCAGTGATGTGAGGAAGGAGATGAGCTCTCAGCGGCTCAGTAAGTCGTGTCTCTGACACTGTATTCTCTCTACAGTACATAGACAGTGACACTGCTGAGACACTCCTCACTGTCCTCACTGCAAAGTCTTTGTTTTGTGGTTGAGTTGTACTGATTAAATGATGCAAAAAACTTAGTTGCATGATTTAGATGACTGTACTGTATTAGGCGATACGGTGGTGTAGTGGCTAGCACTGTCGCCTTGGACCTCCAGGGTCCGGGTTCGGGTTCCCAGCCAGGCTCGATTCCCGTCTCTGTGTGCATGGAGTTTGCATGTTCTCCCCGTGCTTGGTGGGTTTCTCTGTGTACTCTGGTTTCCTCCCACAGTTCAAACATATGCAGGTTAGGCTTATTGGCATTCCCAAATTGCCCGTAATGTATAAATGAGTGTGTGAGTGTGTGTATGTGTGTGTGCCCTGCGATGGATTGGCACCCTGTCCAGGATGTACCCTGCCTCATGCCCTAACCCTCCTGTGATTGGCTCCAGGTCCCCGCGACCCTGAATACAGGATAAAGTGATATAGAAGATGAGAGAGTGAGTGTACTGTATTAATATACTGTATATATGTGTGTGTATATATATATATAAACAGTGCATTACAAAAAAGTAAATAAAATTTGTGTAAAAAAGTCTTATAATGAATCGTAAGTTAAAGAATGTTTTTTATTTAGTATTTTTCAGTAGATTGAAATCAGGTTCAGTGAACCATAATCAACAACTGCACATAAATCATAAAAGGCTCATTTAGCAGAGAATGACTGATTTAAACTGATTTTTTTTTTTTTTTTTGTAAATTACTGTTTATACATCAAACAGCTGGTGACTGCTGGAAGCTTTTTGTATAAAACTCAACAATTTAGACTCTCTTTCTCTTAAACCTAACGAGATGTGAATTGTCAGTACAGTGAGATGATTATTTAGTGTTGAGTCTGTATTTAAAATTGTGATCTACATTTACTTCATCAGTAGTGATTGTAGTGTGACAGAGTTTAATCATTTACATGTGAACAGATTTACTGTATCTACACTCTGAATGGAAACATGAATTCTCTGTTAAATGTTAATGCATTTGAATGTTTTAAAAATTCATCCTAAAAATAAAAATAAAATAATTCCCTCATAGTTTTGAAAATTAATATCTAAATATAAACAGTAGTGTTTGTGTTTTGTTTCCTTACAGAGATTAAACCTGTGGTGATTATAAATCCTGATACACAGGTGTACAGAGGAGAGAGAGTGACTTTCAGGTGTGACATACAGACAGGAGGAGACACTGAGTGGACATACAGCTGGTATAAGAATAACACACAGACCCCACACCGCACAACACAGGAGTTTAAAGTGAATATTACAGAACAGGACTGGAGTCATTATGGGGGTAAATACACCTGCAGAGGGACGAGAAGTGACTCTCAGATCTCAGAGATGAGTGAAGCTGTTACACTCTCTGTATCAGGTTAGTGAGTGTGTGTGTGTGTGTGTGTGTGTGTGTTGTTATAATGTGAGTGCTGGTACACATTACCTTGTAGGTGGAGGTAATTACCTTGTGGGGACTCATTTGAAAGTGAATTTGCTGTTTCAGATCAGTAAATCAGTTCGACATTTTCAGGTTGCATTTAAGAATATTTTTACCAAGTTAGAATGAATTTAGATGATTGTTGTTGTTTTTTTGTTTTTTTTTTGCTGATCTAGAGTGTGGATTTTTAATTAATTTATTTATTTATTTTATTTTAGTTAGTTTGTTAATTAATCAGCGTTAGACTTATTAACACTAGAAGCGCCGCGCCAGTGTCACCTACTAATAACGCGGTTCAGCGGTCATTTGACCCCCTATTGTTTTGAATGGGAAGCTGCTGCTGACACACAATGATCGCTAGATGGCGCTTTCACCCATAGTTTAGCTCCAAGATCAACTTGCACTTGAACAATGCGCCATTCATTCCCGCGTTGATAATAAGCGGTATCTTTTTTTCATATTCAACTGAGAAAACCTACTACAGAGTCTCTAAGGGGACAAAGAAGGAGGGAAAAAACAAGTCAGAGGGAAAAAACGAGTCATGTTTTGCATTATAACCCAAAGTTTTTGGCATGACTTTTTTCTGCCGTTTTTTCTCCTCCTTTGTCCATCTAGGGGCTTCGTACTATAACAAAAAGGAAAGCTCTACTTAATTTTATATCGTATGAAGAAAATGTTATTAGTTTGTTCATTCTATTTGAAGCTTCTGAACGTCTCGGAGCAGCGATTTATTTCTGAACTCGCTTCCGTGAAATTATCGCTAAAACAATATTAAATTTGAATGAATCAGATCTACCACAGCAGATAATAAACTATGCTATGTCATAACCAAAGCAAACTCCACGATTATGCCTCATTTCGTTCAGTGCTGCTAGGCAACGGACCATGCGCCTAATCGGTTCACTTTGCCGCGGTGTATTATAAACCTGCGGAATGTTTCACTGCTTATGTTCATGTAATAAAAGCGAGGGAAATGTGGAAGTGATGTGTGGCCACTGAATGAGAACTAAATCAAAGATTTCGGTAACTACATCGAGTGTAACATCTGCATAGTGACACTAAACAGCCGAACAACTTCACTTTTCCGTTTACCTTTGAGAAAAAATGTTGTATTTTGTTTGTTTATATGTTTATAAAAGTACACGAAGTAGGCGCGCGCTGTTAGTTTCAGCTGAAACTCATGATCAATGGTGTTGGGGTACTTATGTAGTGATAATTAGTTTCTGCCAAATCAAGTAATAGCGATTTTATTTGAAAAGTATATATATAAAGATTAAGATTAAGAAACAAGCTGAAGCCGAATATATATATATAACATGCATCTTTATACATTTTGAATCTGCATCTACATTTTCTGTTGCATGTATAGAATTAGTTTCAGCTGAAATTCATGATCAGTGGTGTTGGGGTACTTACAGTATGTAGTGATAATTAGTTTCTGCCAAATCATTAAAACTAACAATAGACTATGAGAGGTGGTTGGAAGGTGTTACTCTAAATATAAACAAATTAAATACACCTTTTTTTTTCTCAGAGGTAAACGGAAAAGTGAAGTTGTTCAGCTGTTTAGTGTCACTATGTCATAACCAGTGAAACAACGTGGACTCATCGCTGTGCTTGTTGTAACTGAAAAACGCTGCAACTGCTTCAAAGTCTTTCCACTCCGTGACCGCTGAAATCCGACACGACACCACGTTAGGCTACGTCTTGACTCATTTGCATATCGACGGTCATTAGATGTTGACCGAGGGCTCAGGGGAGGGGTGTGTGTGTGTGTGTGTGTGTGTGTGTGTGCGCGCGCCTACTTCGTGTACTTTTATAAACATATAAACAAACAAAATACAGCTTTTTTTCTCAGAGGTAAGCAGTGAAACAATTCGAAGGTTTATAATACACCGCGGCCAAGTGAACCACGTTCCCGCCGATTAGGCGCGTGGTCCGTTGCCTAGCAACACTGAACGAAACGAGGCATAACCGTGGTGTTTGCTTCGGTAATGACATAGCATAGTTTATTATCTGCTGTGGTAGATCTGATTCATTCAAATTTAATAATGAGGCTTTATATCCTCAGGAGGGGCCATTACATATGTAATATGTTAAACAATATTGTTTTAGAGATAATTTCACAGAAGCTTCTAACAGAACGAACAAACTAATTAATTTTCTCAAAACCTTATAAAATTAAGTAAAGCGAAATCCCCTAAATGTCCTTATAAAATATCGCTGATTATCAACGCCAGAACGAATGGCGAATTGTCGATATTTTACGGAAGCATATATATATATATATATATATATATAAACTGCATATATGGAATGAAACCGTCTCGGGTTACTTTGCTGTAACCCTGTTCCCTGAAAAGGCGGGAACGAGATGCTGCGTGAAAACGCTATGGGAACATCTTGTCATGTTGCCGGTTGTGAAGCATGTGTGTACCAAACACGCCAAATTTTTGGCTTTTATAACCTCGGTCAGGTGACGTCATCTGATAGGACGCACCTGCAGGTTATAAATAGGAGTGAACCGGAAACATTCCTCAGATTGATTGTCTGAACGGACGTCCGGTCACATAGACAGTGCGGCATTGGGACGCAGCAATTTCGTTCCCGCCTTTTCAGGGAACAGGGTTACAGCAAAGTAACCCGAGACGTTCCCTTTCAAAGGCTACACTCGATGCTGCGTGAAAACGCTATGGGAACGAGAGTGCCAACGCCGCCGCACTGCAAGTGTCTGGACTCCAAGGTTGTGTAGCGTGTGCGCACAAGGCCGAGAAGGTCTCAGAACTATGTCTGGGTAGCTGACTCAAGGACCCGTGGGCCCGGAGTAGCATGAACATCCAAACTATAAATGTAATAAATGCTGCAGG
The DNA here is from genome assembly GCF_024256425.1 of Clarias gariepinus. Taxonomy (NCBI): domain Eukaryota; kingdom Metazoa; phylum Chordata; class Actinopteri; order Siluriformes; family Clariidae; genus Clarias; species Clarias gariepinus. Next base: position 17,021,057 of record NC_071100.1, on the reverse strand, counting down.
AAAATACCTTTTGCTAGTGCAATAGAAGGGGCGATCCCCCTGGTTGAATAAGCCCTGATTCCTAGAGGCGAAGTGAGCCCACGCGCCTCATAGGAGAGGGCAATAGCCCAGTATAGTGGGGGCCACCCCTGTTGCGGCCCCAGACCATGTAAAAGCTGCTTTGACTTACGCCACTAGCTGATGCGGTGGACGTAAATCTAAAGAGCACGTACTGGACAAAGTAAGTGAAGTCTTTCCTGCTCCGAAGCTGTAAAGGCGGAGGACAGAAGGCTTCAAAACAATAGGATGCATATTGGCAAATGTGTGCGGAGAGGGCCAACCCTCCGCATCACAGACTTGCTGCAAAGGAATACCTCTTGCTAGTGCAATTAATGAGGCGATTACCCTGGTTGAATGAACCCTGATTCCTAGAGACGAAATGAACCCACGCGCCTCATAGGAGAGGGCAATAGCATCTCTCACGCAGCTTGCGGCTTCAAAACATGTAAAAGCTGCTCTGACTTACGCCACTGGCTAATGCGGTGGACGTAAATCTGAAGAGCATGTACTGGACACAGTAAGTGAAGTCTCTCCTGCTCCGAAGCTGTAAAGGCGGAGGACAGAAGGCTTCAAAACAATAGGATGCATGTTGGCAAATGTGTGCGGAGAGGACCAACCCTCCGCGTCACATACTTGCTGCAAGGGAATACCTCTTGCTAGTGCAATTGATGAGGCGATTCCCCTGGTTGAATAAGCCCTAATTCCTAGAGGCGAAGTGAGCCCACGCGCCTCATAGGAGAGGGCAATAGCTGTCCGATCCTCTTAGAGAGGTAACATTATTTAGAAAGACCATCTTAGAATAGTCTTAATTACGCTGGCTGGGAGACCAGCTTGACTTAGAGTCAGAGAGTAGTGAAGGGGACATTTGCTGATCTTGCGAGGCAAAGAGGTCCACCTACGCTACATGAAATTTTCCAGAATGTAAATCGCCCTGAGGGACAGGAATCTGGTGCGCTAGCTATTTAGCGGCGCGAGCACAGTCCGCCCTAGCGATTAATATATGAGACTGCCATAGTGTTGTTCACCCGCACTAGGACATGGTAGTCTCAACTGCTGGAGGAAGTGCTTTAGGGCCTGAAATAGAGCCATGATTTTGAGGCAATATATGTGCCGCGCAAAACGATGGCCTCTCCAGCTCCCTTGGGCTGGACGGTCATTTAAGACCGCACCCCAGCCCATGAGGGAAGCGTCTGTCGTTAGCATGTGCGACGACAAGACGAACTTAGAGTGGGACCCAGAGTCAGAAACCGGGGTCTGAACCACATAGGAAGGGTACGAAGCACCTGGCGCGTAGCCCTTATTGGGGATTGGCCCTAGAGTAAAATCCCCTGGTTCTTAGCCACAACTGAAATGCTCTCATGTGCAGAAGGTCCAAAGGTGTCACCGTGGCTACAGCTGCCATGAGAGCTAAGATCTCTGAAAGTGAAGGTCACTTTCTGGTCTAGCTTGATTTCCTTGACGGTGTTGAGAATGGATTCGACACGAGCGGGAGACAGCTGTGCCCGCTTACGCTCAAATTCCATGTGACACCCAAAAAATGTTGTCCTCTAAACAGGAAAGAGCATGCTTTCATGGCATTGGATCTCAATCCTAGGAAACAAAGATTAGCTAGAACGACATGCTGATGTCGAAGCGCTAGCTACTGAGACTGGGCCAGCCAGTCATGTAATTCAATACGGATGCTCTGGAGTCGTAAGAGCCAGAAGTACATCCATGTATTTTGTGTATGTGCGGGTAAAAAAGCTAGACCAAATGGAAGGACCCGATGCTGGTAAGCTTCGCCCCCGAAAGCGAACCTCAGGAACCTCCTGTGTTGTGGCAATATTTCCATTGATTTATTTTTAGATAGCGGTAAAGCCCGCAAAGTCTAAAAAATTGGACGCAGCCCCCCGTTCCTCTTGCACTTTCCGGTTTCATGGAAGTGGAGACCACGCCATTGAAACGCGGAGGGTGATGTGAGAACTGAATCCTGTAGTTTCTTTGTACAGTGCTTAGTACCCAAGGAGATATACTTGGCAGTAGCTTCCACGCTGCCAGTTTCTCAGAAAGGGGCAAAGCTCAGCGGCTTGGTTAAACGGGGGGGATGTTAGATGTTCGGTTCCTGAAACACGGCAGGAATAACCCGAAGAACTAACATTTTATTGGAGACTGGAGTTGCCCGAAACACCAGTGGTGGCGGAGCAAGAACACCGATCTCCTGGGGGTGCCAGGGAGAACACTTCATTCTTTAAAAGGAATTCTGCGTGCCTCTCCCCATTGGGGGGCCACCCCCCACGGTCCTGGGCACATGAACCTCAGGGCTTCTTTGTGAAGACAATATGCCAGTCTGACCTCTTTTGAGGCGGATTGCGTGACGCACCCCAATCTTGCGAGGGGGTGCCCAGCTCAAAAACACTCTCCTTGTGTGTTTCATGCCTCACAACAGTCAGACCCGGTCGAGACTGGGTGGCCGACAGTCCCGACTCTTGAGCAAGGCGAGGAAGGAATTTCCCGAAGGCTTGTTATATAACTTCGCCTCATGAACCTAGTGGCGACCGAGTTAACGACATCGCCAAGTAGGCCGGGAGGCGAGATGGGGCATCTAGGAGGAATACACGATCCTTCTCCCTAATACCCCTGAGATTCAACCACAAGTGCCTCTAGCAGTTGAGCTTGTAGCACAAGTGATCTCTAGAGATCATAGCGGCCATAAAACGGCCGATAGCACAAGCCGTCTGCTTTGTTGCACGAAGAGACAAGTCTGTGGCCTGGCGTAAATCCAATACGCCTTACCTTGCAGAGCCCCGCCAGTACTCAAGTCTCTCAGCAGGTCAGCCTGGTAGACGTGCAAAACCGCCATGGTGTGCAATGCGCCAACCTGACCTGCTGCCTGAAAAGCTTTTCCCTCCAGGGAAGATAAAAAGTCTACACAGCTTGAAAGGAAATAATAACTTTTCAGGAAGGATGATGTCCCAGAAGGGAGATAGCCTGGAAGCGTCTCCTCTATCTGGGTGTCATCATATAACTCCGCGTTTCTACCTCAATTATATTTAAATAAATAAATAAGTTGATGGCAGGAAAACACGGGATGAATACAGCTTACTCCATGAAAGGGTTAACTCATATGGAGATTGCTAAGAAAAGGGGAGAGAGCGTCGTTGAGGCTCCGCCCCCGGCCACCCGACAGAACCTGCCGTCTATGTTTTTATTTTTATTATTTTTAATTACCATCTCCGCGGAAGCAAGAGAGGATGTTTATCCTTGCCCATTCACAAGAAGCGCGGCGCGCGCTTGCGAGCGGACAGAGGGATTTCCCAATCCGATGAGAACGCGAAAGAAAGGAGTTTTAAATCCGTCTCTCACTGCTCTGCCGGATGCACGAGTTTAAGCCCCAGGAATGCGCGGCGGCTCGAAGATTCTCAAGGAATGCGAGGCGCGCGCGTAGCACTTAATCGAAGCAGTAAAGTGTAGAGATCGCCCTCCGATATGGATTATACACACGGAGGGACATCTCGTTTAAACTCTGCCATTATCGGTGAGTTAAACACTTATTTTTGCTGGTTAGACACACACGCTCACAACTAGACAAGGTGAAGACAAGAATCTGAGGAATGTTTCCGGTTCACTCCTATTTATAACCTGCAGGTGCGTCCTATCAGATGACGTCACCTGACCGAGGTTATAAAAGCCAAAAATTTGGCGTGTTTGGTACACACATGCTTCACAACCGGCAACATGACAAGATGTTCCCATAGCGTTTTCACGCAGCATCGAGTGTAGCCTTTGAAAGGGAAATGCGATAGTTACATATACACACTGAATGACGCATAAATAGTATGCGCGATCCCTTGCACCATCTGCTGAGAGAAATGAGAATCGCAGGTTGGAAAAGGCAGGAAACGGCATGACCGGTGCGCAGCTGACAGCGATTTCACGTAAATAAGAGCAAAATAGCTTCATACTGGCTTTTACTGGTGCGATTTAAAAAATTTAAGCATACAGGGTGATTAAGCTCACAGAACTAGGAAAAGTCATGAAAGGAGGGTCCTGGAAATTGATCAAGTGTGAAGTATTTTTTTTTTTTTACCCCCTTGCGGTCCGCTGCTCGGCGCTTCTAGTGTTAAGTTATACTTCTTTACTGTTTTTCTCTTTTCCTATTTTTCTTGCCATTTGCGAGTGTTCCACAAGACAAGCAAAGTTTTTTCATTTGAAAAATGAGTAAGTCTTGATTTACAAGTACCAAGTATCATAGAGTGTCATGTAGCACACACGCGTCTCCCTTGCTCGGTCTCAGTTCGCATGCGTCACTCGTATAGTTAGCATCCGTGCACACGTGTACTGTTTACTATAACACTGTGACCACATGTGTGTGTGTGTGTGTGTGTGTGTGTGTGTGTGTAAAGCATATTTTATTTTGTGTTTGTATGCGTGTGTGGGACACACTAAATAGAGACTCACCTGCTCACCTCATTGTGTAAGGGTGAGTCTCTATTCGGTAAACTGATGTGCATGTGAAAGTCGTCTTACAGAGCAGCCACCTTACCCCCTACCGCCACTAGTGCCTGTGTGTGTGTGTGTGTGTGTGCGTGCGCTGGGTTGAGTGAGAGTCCCTATCAGTAAACTGGTGTGTGTGTGTATATGTATGTGTGCATGCGGGTGTGTGTGTGTGTTTGAAAGTTATCCTACACAGCAGCCCCCTTTCCCCGCTTCCTCCTCTCCTCTCTTTGATTCTTTTCAAAGGTAAAATGCAGGTTAATTTGTTTTATTTTTTCTTTATATTTTGTATAAATTTTTTTTATATGAATATTTTTGGGTTGTGGAACGAATCATCTGAGTTTCCATTATTCCTTATGAGGGAAATTCACAGTTTTAATATACGAGCATGCTTTCCATAACTAATTATGCTCGCAATCCAAGGTTTAACTGTACTTTCTTTTTCCTTGTCTTGTTATAGGTGGGTGCATCACTTTTCTTTGTCTTTATTTTACCTTGTTGGTTTCAGGTTTGTGTGTGTGTCTGCGCATACAGCCCATTTGTTTTTCTAGATCATTGGATTACATTCTGATCTGGCAGGGTGGTAATTTATATATTTTTGTTGTATAATTTATTATTGTTATTATTGACTAAAGAGATTTTATTTAATATAACAAGGGTCTTAAATGTCAAACCAGGATTTATGAGTGAAAGTATAAAACAGACAATTAAGAAAGAACTTTATTGATCCAAAAGGGAAATTGCTTAAAATGTACAGAAGATGTCAAGCACAGTACGGTGATGAGACTCTTAGCCTTTAGTGTCATTGTTTCAGAGTGAGTGGATTTTCAGTTTCCTTCTGTCTGTTTACATTTAAAGGTCACAAGTTACACTCCTTTTTAACTGAGTTTGCATGACTTATAAATCTCCAAGTGTGTGTGTTAACTTTCAAGCTCAGATCCTGCATTCTGACAAACTTGATTTTCTTTCAGTTTTTACTCTCTGTCTTAAGAGCTAAAGAAGGCTAGGTTACATATTAGCAGTTAGCCGTTAGCCTAGCTTTAACATTTACCCCTTAAAAAGTGCCCAGAGAACTGAAGATCCCTTTTTAAGGCCTTTAATTCCTTTAATTAATGTTAAAGACAGGAAGCATCACACCTTTCTGATACCAGTCTGACTGCTGGAGCATCATTTTCTTTTTGATTTTGTTTTAAATTGTTAGAAAATGATTAAAATGTCTGTGAAATATGGGCATGGAAGCTGACATGATTCTGCATGTTTGAGAAAATAGTTTTAAGGTTTTACTGTTGTGGCTTTACAGTAAAGATCTGTAAGTTTAGTTGAAAACAGAAAACAGTGTTAGGGGGCGTTACTTTTTAAAGTAACTAATTACATTACAAAATTACTGTGTTTAAAAAGTAATCAGTTACATTACAGTGTTACTTTCTGATAAAAGTAACTAGTTTAAGTACTTTTCCGTTGCAGAAAAAAAAAAAAAAACTCCTTTGTGATTCCTCATGCATGTTGTTTTAGTCAAGACCTTTATAATTATTCTACCATCATCAC